>NW_024581552.1:0-200808 GCF_017639235.1 Corvus kubaryi
AGTCAGTATCTGCCTCATCAAAGGGCAATCATGTCCAATGTGGGTGTAGAAAAGCTCTTCGCATGGTTTAGTTGGATTATTGCTGCAGTTCAAAACACAATTGACAGAGACACCCACATTTCTTAATTATCATCATGAGACTGAGGTAGCTGAGACCAGATCTATAATGTTTTCTGGATGTCAAAATGCCCACACACCTTCTGTAATCCTTGTGCTACCAGCCCCCTTTCATATTGCTTTTAGCTGGTCCATCTAATTATCTACTACCATAACTTTTTACTGCATTATTCCCAAATCCCACAAAGGCTCTGTTTAAGAAAAAAGAAACAACTGGTCTGATGAGACCTCTTTAACTGAACAACTCTATAAACATTCTAGCAGATGATAAACTCCTCCTCACCCCTTTCAGAAATGAACCATTTTTTTACAGTCAGGTAAGACCTAGGGCCTTAAAAGTCTCTGCATACACTGCATCCATAAACAATGCAATTTCTTGGGAGCTTTGGGGTCCACTGTCCATTTGGAGAATAACTAAATTCATTATTTTCACATGTGCTATAGTTAATAAGGATGTGGAATGGGAAAGTAGCGAAAATGTTATGACTTAATGAACATATTGCATAATCATTCTTGCCAAATGTCAAAATAAATTGGAGGCCACAGTGTATGGTTTATGCTTGTTAAATTGGGGGTTTGTGTGCTATTTTGGGATGGGGAAAAAAAAAAAAAAGACAGACCAAACCATTAAAAGGCGGGGGGAAGAGAAAATATACACTTGGGCACTTATGGCAAGACCTTGGTCCATTACAGTCCCACCACTAGTGCTCCCCGCAAGAGACAATACAACAGCCTGTGACTGTGGAGAAACCACTTACTGACAGCAGAATTGGCTCTGTGGCAAGGTACTGGCCCCAAGGTTCTCCACTAGATAAGGAGGGGAAAGGGCCAAGCCCCCACAGCCCAGTTATTTCACAGACCAGACATGGCTAATCCCTGCCTCTCTGGGAAGCACCAATCTGTGCCGGGGTGAAAATGCGTCACATCCATTAGCAATTTCAAAAGACTTTTTCCTTCAGGGGACTATGAATTTGCACTCTGCCATGAAGTTCAAACGACAACAGGAATAACACGACTGGAACCAGATGCACTTTTTCTGGACACTCCTGTGAAATGTCTATTCATTTCCACAGGTATCCCATTGATTCCACTTTTGGCATAGAGGTACTGAGAAAAGCAGGTTTTGCCTATATTGCAGAGAGTTTTCTGTTTGTCCAAGTGATGAGTAGCTTGAAAGGTCTAAGTTTAGAATATCTACACAGCTGAGGACCTGATCCTTTGAACACTAAAGCGTGTCACAGCTATTTTTCCCTTGAGACTGCCTCAGGAAAAGACCAATTAGGATTACATGGTAAGTAAAATTATTCCCATACTTACACGGTTAGGAAAATAGGTCTCTCCAATTGCATATTCAAAAGGAGATCAAAGCAATATTGTTCTTTTGCAGTTAGAGTTTGACTTATTTATGGTTTTCCCCATTACGTACATGTTCCAGCAGCACCAAGAGGCCACAGGCATGTGCTTCTTATTCACCTCTACATCTAGTAATGGGAGTGCCATGAAAGTGACTGTATTTCTTGCTGCTTGCATGAAATGTGTGGATACATATATGTGGCTTTCATTTATTTTGTTTCACGACACAAGGAGGAGGGAAAAATCCTTTTCATACACCTACATATATCACAAAGCAACTAAGAATAGAAGCAATATTGAGACAGATGGAAATGTTAATGGTGACAGCTCACAAGCAAGAATCACACATTTGTGAAATAATGAAATGGGTGGGCAGTTGTTATATGAACTCCATGTCAGTTGGTATGTTTTCCTGGCTATAATTTTGCAAAAGCATGTCTCAGAGATATTTTCAGTTCATGGGAGAAGTCAGTGCCCTACCCTACACCTTGCTCACACGTGGGTGTAGGAATTCACCAAAGGTGATGAGCAGCTTGCAAGTGAACCTGCTCATTACGTGCCTTGGGGGCTGCAGGATGTCCCCTGACATTTCCCTGCCAGGGCACTTTACTATTCCTAACAATGTGGTGGGAGAGATGCAGAAAGGAAGCGTAAAAATATTTGGAAACCCAAACATGAGAGAAACATGGAATACTCACATGCGTTTCAAAATCTTACTTCCAGGCATACAAGCACTACCTTTTCTTTTACATTTCATCTGCCCATATTCTGTAGTCCTTATTATTAGCTGGACTTGCTGACCACAAATGAAAATGAGCATTACAAAACCACTCCTGCATTTCTCCATTCTTTCTTTCTAGTTCTTCATGCCCCAAAAGCCATCAAATCCATTTTAAGAACCACTTTCACAAGCCTGTTTTTGCTAGCCCCAGTTTCTTAGCCCCAATCTAATGTTAGCTCAAAGGGGAGGGAGCCGTGAAAGTGTCTATTCATATGTATTTTACCTTGCACTACCTGTCTCATTCCCAAGGTCTAGGGAATCTACTGATTTTCAACAACTTTCATAGGTACTGTTTCTTGCAGATGCTGTTTACTGCGCTTGATGTTACTATTTTTTGCCAGAGTTCTCCCAAAATCTTATGGATGCTCTCTTTGTTTGCATATCTGATTAAAAAAATTCTAGCAGCTACATCTTCAAGTGCTTAGTGGTGATTTACTACAATGATTCATGGTAAGACTTACAGCTCCGAGGAAAATCTGTCCCTTGGGATTTATCCACCTTTACAGAATTTCTCATGGCAGGGCAACCATATGCCACTGTATTTAGGAAGCAACTTATGGTTACTGAAGGGCAGCCAGTCTGCATTTTCTTAGTGCATTTCTAAAAGCTCAACAGCATTAATGTGATAAAGGAAAAAGAAAAGGACTTGCCAAATGTATGCATCCAGCCACCTTGGATTAATGAAATGCTAGACATTAATCCACCAGCATACATGCCTGTGAATGCTGGCCACTAAAAATAAATAGTGAGAAATATCAGACCATTTGAAATAGGAAATTTTTGATCAATCCTGAAAATCAAAAGGTTATCCAAATGGTGAGCTGCTGAGAATGGCAAAGTTGCATAGAGATAATGCCTGTGTCAAATACCATATTATAAAAACCATCTGCTGGACACAAACACCTGACAGACACCAAACCACTGAAGACAACACTCATGGTACCAGGTAAAATAAAACTTAAAAAAAAAAAAAGGAAAGAAAGGCTGCCATGTCAAAACTTTGGAGGATGAAGAGATATTCAAAGAAGATCAGACATTTTACAGTATCATAACTGTACGAGATGAAAGGTGGCGATGAACCGCCACCAAAGCAGTGACAGCTCGTGGAGAAACAGTAGATACTAAAATCAATAAAACTACTTGCAGATTAAGGTATGAGTCACCATAATGCGACCAAATATGGCCCATGTCATTTGTTAGCAGCCGTCCATCCCATGTGTCTCTGCAGAGAATGATTAGAATTCAACGGAAACATGGCAACAGAGGCAGAAAGGGAAATGTTGGGAGTTTTTTAAGACTTGGTAAGAAAGTAATGGGTGCAAACTCAAAATACAGAATATATACAAAATTACGCATGAAGTGGAAAATTCATATAACTAGAAACTCCTTGACAACCTCCTAGATAACAGAAAAACTTATTTTGGGAAGTGGATAGATTTTTAGTAGGGCTCATCAACCTCTAGTTCACAGTGGATGTACTGAAACATTAGCTTTACTGCATAAATTTTTCCTAAGTGAAAAAAGGTCAGAGGACGTTTCATTATGAATTTAATGAAACCAATACTGCAAATCACGAGTGTTTGAGTTTCACCCAGCCCGCTGACGACGGATGCTGCTGAGACCTGGCTCTTCCCGGGCTCCTCTCTCCTCGCCTTACAGCTGCTAAGAACTGCCTCATATGGCACCCTGACAGGTATCCCCAGCAAACGCAAGTTCTCCAAGTGGAAATGAAAAATCCACGAAGGGATCCTGCCCGCTCCCTTCCCCGGCCGGCCTGGGGGCTGGGGGGGTAAAGGAGGGCGGCGCTAAGTCAAGGCCGCCTGTAGCGCATCTCCTGGAGAGGAGAGCGGCTGCTTTCCTTTAACGATAAAAACCCCAAATCTAGCCACCCCAAACAGATACGACCGCAGCAGAGGCGACAGGTGACCGACTTTCGTGCGAGCCCCGCGCCGGCGCCCCTCCGGTGCCGTCCTGCACCACCTCCATTTTGGCTGTGCGCGCGGCGCCGGTGTCCGGTCCGGCTCCGGTGCTGCAAGCGATGCCGTCCGGGGGCTGCTGACGAGGAGCGGAGGGGGCGGGAGAGGGGCGGCATCCCCGGCGCCCCCATCCCCGAGGCACCGCGCCCCCATTTCCGCAGGACGGTGCCTCCTGGGGGAGGCGGTCGCCCTAGCAACCCCGGGGGGGAGGGGGGGGCGGGAACACAGGGGGACGCCGGCGGGGGGAGGCCGGCCCGGCCCGGCCCGGCCCGGCGGGGCGCGCGGTGCTCTGCGCGGCGTCTCCGCCCTGCTGCGCGGTGGGGACGCCGCCCCGTCCCCCGCGGCGGGGCCAGCCTCCCGCCTGCCGGGGGTTCCCTATTCGGCGGCGCTACGTGCGAGCCGAAGCGGGAGCCCGGCGGGAGGCGGGGGCGGTGGGGCCCCGGGATCCGCCCTCCCTCCCGGCGGGGCCCCGGCACCGCAGCGGGGCCGGCCGCGGGGCGCCGCCGGCTCTGCCGCAGGGAGGGCCTGTCGCCCCCGCGCCGTGGCTGTGGTGGGGGGCTCGGCCGGCCTCCCCTCGGATCCGCCGGGACGGGGAGGAGGGGTGTCTCCCCGTGGCCGGGATTCCCCGCGTGGAGGAGCGCAGTCTGTTTGGAACGGGGCGGCGGAGACAGCGCAGCTCCGTGTGGACTCTCCTTCGCAGGAACTCACTCCCCCCCAGCAGCGCGGGGAGCGGGGGAGGGGGGTGATGCACAGCCTCCGTGCAGAGGAGGAGACCCCCAGAGCCTCTCTACCTGCGAGCACTGCTGCTACCGCCGCTGCTCCGCCAAACTGCTGACTTTCCAGAGCTTATTTTTAGCCCGGAGACTAAATATTATTAGCTACATTTCTACGTAGGAAGAATCGGAAGCGCGGGGAGGGGTGGGGGGAGGCACTAGAGATAGGGAGGGAGATGAGCAGAAAGCTTATCCGAATGATCTCCAGTTGGGGGGGGCTGCGTTTGGGTTTCAGGCTTGCCAAACACACACACACACGCACGCACGCACGCACACGCACACACACCATTAATTATAGCAAAGTAGATGCGGATATTGGATCATCAGCAATACATGCACGGCTCTCCCTTTGAGCCGTAGGTTGCGTACACAGAGGGGTCAGTTAATCTCCGTG
Organism: Corvus kubaryi; assembly: GCF_017639235.1. Classification (NCBI taxonomy): domain Eukaryota; kingdom Metazoa; phylum Chordata; class Aves; order Passeriformes; family Corvidae; genus Corvus; species Corvus kubaryi. The sequence continues at coordinate 5,395 of NW_024581552.1, forward strand.
TAGGTAAAGATCAGCTGCGTCCCTTTATCTATGAAAGATCAGTCGTGCACAGTGCCAGCTAGAGCTCAGCTGCATTTCTTTAGCTATGCAAAATCAACTTGCATCGTTAGCCAGGAAAAAAATCCGTCGCATCTGCTTCTCTAGGTAAAGATCAGTTGCATCTCTGCCCAAAGCATGCACACACACATAGACGAGATTCCCAGGTTAAATCAGGCACAACTTAACTCGTAGTTAAATCTCATCTAGCTTTTCCTTCCTTCTCTAGCCCTCGTATACACCAAGCAGCCAACAAGGTAACAAAACTAGGCAAAGACCAGGCACCCATCCCCGCACCACAGAGAGGGAGAGGCAGGAGCCAAAGGGGCCGCAGGGGGGGTCCCCCCTCCGCTTACCTTGGTTACAGCTAACACCACGAGCAGTGGCTAGATCGCAGAGATAAATACTGGCATTTCCCAAAGTTGACACCGTCAAACCAACCCCCGGAGCTTGCAAGACTCTTTTTTTTTATCCCTCCTCTCTTGTTCCTATTCCAGTCCGCACCGCTAGGAATTCAACTTAGCCCAGCTCCAGCGGGGCGAGAGGGCGGCGGGCGGGGAGGGGAGGGGAAGGACCGGGGGCTGGCGGGGGAGGGAAGCCGGTACCCAGTGCCAACGGCTCCCCGAGCCCGCTGGGTCGCGGAGCGATGCGGAGCGGTGCAGAGCCGCCTCCGCCGGCCCCCCGGCGCCGCTGTCCAGGGTGCTGCCACCGCCTCCCCGCTTCGCTTCGCTCCGCCGCCGCGCCCGCTGCGCGCCCGGGCCGCTCCTCGCCCCGGCCCCCCGCGCTGTCACGTGCCGCGGCCGCGCAGCTCCGCGTCTCCCCCTCCTCCGGGGCAGCCCCGACCCTCGCTCCGCAGCGGGGCGCGGAGGCGCCCCCCCGCTTCCAGCCCCCCCGACGGTAGGCGGCAGGCGCCTCCTGTGCCCGCCGAGGGAGAGGGCAGGAGCGAGCCGGGGAGGAGAGGCGAGCGCCCGGCGGCAGCCCGGCCGCGACAGCTCCAAGTTTCTCTCTCAGACGCGCTGTTTCCATCGCAGCCCTAAATCAAAGAGCGTCGCAATTAAAGTTACACTGTCTAAAACACAATTCTCCCGGCCTCCGCGGGTTACGCTCTTTGGCGTATTAAGTACTAGAAAGCCGAGCCCGTGATATTACATACTGTCGTTAAGCAACATCTCAAGCTTTTTGTTGTAGTTGTTTTGTTCTTCTCTCCAGGTATTAAAAACAAGCTTTTTTTATAGGTACTTACCATTGTTTCTTTGCTGTCCTGGAGACAGAAGTGGTTTAAAATCCAGTCTCTCCAACAGATGCTGGAAGGTAATGTGTCTTGTTTGAAGTCATCATGTGAGAACTTCTGCTTTGCTCAGTGGATCGCCCACCACTTGGTGTGACTTATGAATCTAATAACCCTTTGCAATATCCGCAAGCTTAAACTCTCCACCACCTTGGTGCCTACAGAAGACAGAAAGCAACTGGCAGGGAGTTTTAAAAACCTATAGATTTACGCAAACGCCTTAGCTCAGAGTCACGTTTCCCTCTGAGTTCTTACGTGATCTTAATGAATGAGAGGGGTTACCAACCAACTCAGTATAAAACGTGATCGCAGCCTCCTCCCAGGAAACCGGAGCGGGACAGTAAGTTCCCGAGGAAAGTCCTGGCCGGACGGGCGCACTGTGCAGTGAGCCCTGATTCCCACCGCCCTCCTTCCACCTCCCGGCTCGCACCTGGGGCCGTGCAAGACGAGCCGGCTCTGGAGATTTACGTTCGGGACAGGTAAGTAAGCATTTGTTTTTGTTTGCTTGTTTGTTTGTTTTTAATGTCACGTTCACTGCGCTCTCACGGGAAGTGCTGCAGGGACTTGTTGCATACTAGGTCCTGCCACAAGAGGAGCATGGCACAGTTGCTAATCCAAAACCCCTGCCTTTCCGGAGCCGCAACTTCCCGGCACACTTTCCCCCACCCCCACCCACCACCCTCACCGGGAGGCGCATCCCGGGGGAGGGCTGCTCCGCCGGCCCCGCACTGAGCCCCTACTGCCGACAAGGCAGAGGGGAGTGGAGCGCATCCCCGGAATTTGCCTTTGCCTTCCCCTTCTCCCCTTCTCCCTTCTCCCCTCCTCCCCTCCTCCCTCCCCTCGGGGCCCCAGCAGCTCCTTGACTCCGCCCGTGATTTCTATCGTTAATTCCGGTCTCCTTGCGTTGTGAGAACACCCGCACACCTGGGCGCAGCTGCAGTCTCTTTCCCCGAGATAGGTGGCCGAGCCCCAGTATTACTACTGCCAAGTCTCACAAAGTCCTCGTCCCCATTTTTTCTTCGTATCTCGGGTTTATTCTCAGGGACTGCCCCGCCTCCCCGGCTCAGAGAACCCCGCGGGGAAGGGGTGCAAGAAGGGATGTGGGAGATGGTGGGACGGGTTTCTTCGCCTTTGAAGGCGAATTGCAGTCAAGTGAACCTGGACTTGCCAAAATTTGTGAGTGCTGCCTCTCATAAGAAAAAGAGACCAAGACTGAGAAGCTCCTTGTCCACGCCCGTTCTCTCCTGATTGACTGTTGGAATTGCATTTACGGGTCATTTCTCTCCAGAGTGCCCGTTTCTCCCGCCCTCCGAGTCCCAGGTACCTCTGCCTGGGAGCCAAAGCAAGCAGCCTCTTCCATGACAACCATCTATGTTGATCCATGCAATAACCAGCAGATGCTGCCCTAAGACTGGTACAGCTGGTACTTTCCTGTCTTGGCTGTCCTGGGGACAAGGTGTTAGAAGAAAAGTCAAGTGGTATCCAGCAAAGCTGCCCTGAGGACAACCACTGAATCCCTTCACCTGCATCACATACTACCTGTATGCTATGTACAGGCAGAGCTTGTCAGAAAGCCTGTTGCTGATGTAACACTGCACCCGACAGATCACCCTATCACTGATAGGGTGTCACCCAAGATACATCCTTAAGTACTGATCTTCAGTTAGGAAACTGAAGTTTTCTTCCAACATTTGGAAATATTCATAGTTAGTGTTAACACTGGTCAGGAATACCAGTTTTAAGTGGCATTAAGGTTTAAAAAAAAAAAAGCCTAAGTGTTTCAACAAGTGGACTTGCAGTGAGTTCTGCTTTCTCCCATTCTTCTAAGCAATTTGCTCCTGCCTCTTCCTCAGGGGAATAAAATAATTTGGTAATACCTACTTTGGGTAGTAAGTTGCACAATTCATGTTTTGACTACATAAACACATATCTAAATCTTAAAGGTTTCTGACCCTGTGGAGTCCTCAGATTTGGGGTTTTTTTTTAATAGAGAGAACTTTACAAAGATGCAATATAATTTAAAACATATTTCTACATACTTATTTTATAGCTCAAGAAACATAGTCTTTCACTGAGAAAATAATTCCCTCTGTAGCACTTGTAAGAAAGTACTGTGTTGCAGCACTGTTCCTCCCCTACTTCTCATTTCATTAACTTCTAGATATCTTCATTTTCTGATGAAGGTTTCAATTGTTAGAGATGCCCAGGAGAAACCTTTGGTGGGTCATAGTATTATATTGATGTTATAATGTTAAATTTACAACAAAAAATCCTTCCACAAAAGCTTCCCAGGAGATCCACAGCTGGAAGCGGCATGGTGTAATTTCAGCCCTGTCCAGATGCATTTTCTAGAGGAAACTGATGGGGTTTGCCAGCAGTAATGAGGCAGGGTCATGCTGACAGAACCACAAGCAAAGATACTTCTTTAGAGTGCTAACTAGAAGAGCTCCTGGTCAGTATTTCTGCTTAAGAACTGGACTCCACCCACCTCACTGGGGATAGGTGACAATTGATAACCCACCTCATTCTCAACAGACCAAATTAAACACATGGTTGCTGAAGGGATAGTTTGCTTTAGATTACTTTAATGTAATTAATGGAATAAACAGGCACAGTAATCAAGGAAATGATACAAAAGTGTATGAAAAAAAAAAGGTCATTGGTAGGGTAATAGGGGATGCTATGGAGAATGGGAATTATCTGGCAGAAGACGAGTAGGAGGAGGTAGTATAAAACGATCACAGTTCTTTCCCTGTAGAGACATTCACAGGTGAGAGAACAGCCCAAGTCATTCTGATGGACCTGAGGTGAAGTTGAGACAAGAGTCAATGCACAAAAATGGTAGAGGAGATTCACTCCTTTGTCAGGGATTCCTGAAAGAAAGGCATTAGAAAGGGGATGGACTTGAATTAAACCTAAATGTCTGTTGAGTTTCTAGACATTTTCTTTCCCTGCATCTTGTTTCCAGCTATGTAGCTATGTTTTTTATCTCTAGAAGAGCTTATCCCCAGGCCATGGGAGACCCAGCCATGAAAAATCACTTGATGTGAGTCGGTGTGGAGGGTTATTTTTTCTTACTACCATAGAGGGGCACAAGTGACTCAAAGTTACTCACTTGACAAGTCATACACTTCAGTAAAAGCTGGGACTAGTGAGTAGAGTTTAGCCTATTATTTAAAACTAATAATCAGGTGGTCCTTTTACAGGGTGTTGAAATAGGATAGCTGTTAGCATTTGCCAGAATGACATGGCACAGCATTTGCTGTTTGCAGGTAGTTCATACATATAAGGCAATGTACATCTCTTGTTCCAAGTCTGTATACATTGTTACCAGATGAAGTATACAGCTGCAGGACTTGACTTCAGTGGGGACTACTCATATGTAAATAGTGACATAACTGTTTAGCAGAGGAGGCCTAATTAAGTGGGAATCAGCCATACATTTTCCCTCCCTTAGACAAAACAATGTGAAGAATACTGCAGGAGCATTGCTAGAAAGTCACAGTGCCTTAAACCAACCTGTGAAACACCCAGAAATCCTATGCAAGCTGCAAGTGTTCTTTCCCTGCCTTAAAATACCTTAGAAAATGATGAGCTGTTACTGGTTGGCTTTTTCTCATAGTTGAAAGACTACCAAAATGCATGGATAGCTACTAAACATGTGCAAAAGGCATCTTCCATTCATTACGTACAGCTGCTCCTTCAGAGACCACTGAAAACCCGCCTCAGACACCAACATTAGCAATCTGAGCAGAATCAGATGATAGCAGTAGCTGTCAACTTTATAGAGATGCTTCTGAAATAAGAGCTATGTGACATCATTGCTAGTGTGAAATGGGGTTGCCAACTTCTCTCCATGCCAGCAATCTAATGGTGTGTTTGAAAGAAAGGTCCCCCAGGGTTATGGTGTGCTAGTTTTGCTGGTAACCTCCTGCTTCTTCAACAGGCGGATTTGGCACCTGCCCTGCTACTGCCTGGAGGGTAAATACCAGCCTCCCAGTACGTATTTAGGGTAGCCTCCCATCAAGTGTTGATTTTCTGTGCCTGATTTCCTCCTCCTGCAGATTAGCTTGCTCTGATATTTCCATCTTTCCTCTGATCTTCGCGCTGCAAGTGTTAGCAGTCTTTCACTCTGCCTCCTCCCTCCCTGAAAGTTTTCCTTTCTTTCTGAGCCTACTTGTCTTCAAACTGCGTATATTCCATGCTGGTAACATGCAGATGAACATCGTAGTCATGATCCCACTCAGATACTAAACAAGCCTCCCACCAATGCCTTGTCCTCCTTTAAAGTGCTGGAACATTTCAGCTTGGTTTCAATCTCCTGAAAGTACCAGGAAATCCTCTGGAGTAGACAAGCAGCAGCACATGTGCTTGTTGTGGTTGTACCTCAGAGAACAGCTTGTCACGGGCTCATCTCCAAGCACATGTTTGCAGGGAAAAGAAGGTGAGACTCCCACAGGAGAGTGGTGGTCCCATAGCCAGCATAGAGCTTAGGCTCCAACCCACCTCAGCCCACAAGAGAAGGGCTTCAGTGGCAGCATCAACAGGAGGTATTTTGCACATTGACTTCTTTTAAGATCACAAATTGTGCCAAGCTCATATTCACATTTGGTAAAACCAGGAGAGAGACCCAAGGGCATCTCAAGCTCGGTATGCTTAAGGAAACCCAGCCCTGCTACAAGTCAGGATAAATCAGGGCTTCCATCATCCAGATTTGTCTGAAGTAAATACCTTGAGACAGATGCCTTGGCCAGCATTCCTAATCTGTAGAGGTAATAGCACAGGTTACAGTGGGAGGACATGCGTCAGGGCTAATAGGGGGTCTGTCAGCATTGGGTCACCCACCAATTTGCTGATCCTGGGGAAATCCTCTACTCTGCACTTTCAGCTGTCTATAGGTACCTCCACATCCCTCTCACAGTGGAGTGGGACTGTAGCAGGGCTTCAAGAACAGGTCTGAGAGTTTTGCATTAATTATTTATTTGCTGTCAGCTATGGTAAAAAAGCACTATTGTAAAAAAGTTTTGCTTAAACTGTTTTCTGTCATTTATGGAAAAGGTGTATTTCAGGAAAACTTCTAGAATTAAGGTTTTGTTTTTCTCAAACTACCACACATGCAAATGTAGTTCAGTGCTTGCATGGCACTCATTTAGGTTAGCTGGAAAAGACAGGAGATTAGATAAATGTAATGGAAACTATTGGCCCATGTAAGTTCTCCTGCCTGACCTGAGCAAAATGAGACACCGGGTATCTCTTACTAGCAGAAAACCAGAGATAGGGAGAGAAATCAGAACCTGGAGAAAAAGAAACATGACAGCTGTAATCTGTTACTATTGCAACCTGATTATAGGATTCGTTGACAAGGTGGGGGACCCTTTCTTTTGGCATTGAAGTCTACACCTTGCTTCATGTAACCACAAGAAAATATCTCCAGGCATGTCAGCCTTTAAAAGAGATTATTTCTTCAATCTTCTTTAAAAAGAGAAAACATACAATGTGACCATGAACAAAATAAGCAACAGCCCTGCCTCATCATATTTTTAAATGCTGTTATGTGCAGTCCTGAGTTAGTAAAGAAAACCAGCACTTCCAGTACAGAAATACCCTTATAAAACTATAGGGGATTAGCCTTAATTGTATTACAAGTGAAAAGTAAACACATATTTTAATTCCTTTCTAAAGTTAATGTTTACAAGAAAACTGCCTTCCAAACTATATTAATCTACTTCTCAACAGTCAAATACCCTATCAGCTTCCATGGAAGCTTGCAGTAACAGCTTGATGTTTGAACCTTGTGGAGCATGATAGAAACATGTTATTGTTAAGAACAAAATATCTGTTGGAGAAATTATACACTGACTTAGCAGAGAGCAAGAGGAACTGGAGGCATATCATATAAGGATTATTAAGAGATGCTGGCAAGCTCTGAGTAAGAGTGACCCTTGACTTTGTCTCTGCATTCATATGATGAACTCTTTCAAATATAACTGCGTTTTCTGCAAGGCGCCTGTGTAAAAGAGGAAGAAGGTGAGATGACAACAGAAGAAGAGAGGAACAGGGAAATAGTGATATAGGGTAAAAATGCTGAAGGAGAGTAGAAATACAGAGAAACTCTTATAAGGCTACCACTGAACTGAAGGCATTTAGTAAAATAATAACCTCCATCCAGGCTCTTGCAACAAGTTAGCTAAAAACACCTCCGTACCAGTTATGTATGAAATTATCCTGTCTATTTTTATCCTGTCATTTTCCGACTAAAATGACAAATTCTCCCCTGAGACAGTATTCACAACAACCAGGAAATAGTGCTAATGTTGACCTAAATAAATAAAGCTGCTCCTATGTAAGAATTCCTGCAAGGATCCTTTAAAACAAGATACTTTAAAAACATTTGCTGCAAAATGCATATGAAATCCTGGGGGACAAACGGCCTGCTAGACACTATGGTCTCACCATCCCAGTTTGGCAAACAAGGTTGAGAGCTTTATAAACACACTGCTGAAGAAAACAAGGGTACTTAGGGTAAGACTTCGGATGCCGAAACACAAGGTGCTGGTACACCTTTCAGTTAGGGCACAAATAAATCTTCATAGAAAAAGGTATTATTTTGTGGAGCTGTACACGTGTTTTTGAGCTAAGCTGCACATGAAGTTTCAACTATGTCTTATGACAATTTGCATGATGCTTTCTGTCTCAGGTGGTGCTATTACTCCATCTTAACTTTTTGATAGGGTTATTTATTGCTGTTAAAGAGAGCAATTACACACTTAAGCAAACAGATCTCTTTAGATGCACTGTTTATTGAGATGAATTAGATCTATTGTCCTTATTCAATCTGCAGCTGTAGAGCTAAGATCCATTTCCAAAACCAAGCTTCGCAAAGATAGGGGCAAGTGTAGGTGAAAATTTTGTGGAGGTTTGCTTAGGATTTTGTGGAAAACTCATCAAATGCAGCAGTGTTAGAGGTTGTTGGTAAAAATATTATTGCTACTCCTGCTTCGTATTTGCATCACAGGTTTGAAGACGTCTTTTCCATTTGCAGCCCACATACCGCTGCAGCATCCTTTCCTTTGCTCTACCTGATAACCTGTCAAAAAGGTGGGCCATTAGAAAAACCTCCACTACATAGCAATTAGCAGGTCTTCTGTTCCAGCAGAGATGAAAAAACTGACTTTTTTTTCCCCAAGACCTGAAGTTAGAATGGCAAAAAGGGGCCATTATTTTCATTCAGTCCCCCTTGTAATGCTGCCCATCTGCCTTAAAGAAGTTCTGCATGTGCTCTATGAGTCAGTACCTTTCTTAACTGCAACGCATATATGGAGACTTTGGATGCACAGATGTCATTATGAATTAATCCACTTCAGCCAACAAAGGCCTTTCTACCTTTCCCACCTCCACTGGAATTGAACTAGATATAATCTATACATTTTCTCTTCCACTTTCATTTCTGATGTGCTCTCCTGTTCTAACTACTTCTCATAGGAGCCAAAGTAACTTTTGTTTTTGACTTGGGGAACTTTGAATAAATATATCTAGAAGTGTTCCTAACGCTGAACAGCACACAAATTGCATGATTACTTTTAGTGTCTCTTATTGAACTGAAAATATTTTAATAACCTGAAAGATTCTTCAGTGAACCATGCTGGATCTGTGCAATTTATAGCATATTTAAATATTTCTACATTGGTACCCAAGATTGAATTCCAATATTTCTCTTTTGTATCTCTGTGCATTTTAATACACTTCTGGGAACACTTACCTTTTATGATGAAACCAATATTTTCTAACATAAAGTGGTGATTTCAGCTTAAGTGGAACCATATGTATCTTAGGGCAAAGGCTTTTGGTTCTAAATAACTGGTTAATGTTAAGCATCTTTCACAATGAAAATGTCACAAACTACCATATACTAGCTTTCTTAAAGAAACAAAGATAAAACACAGAAGAGTAGAGGTTCTATAGTTAAGGATAAATACTTTGAGGCATAACTACAAATCAAGATTTTTTTTCAGTGAAAGTGGTATAACTACAGAGTTATGGGGGAAACACAAACCAAGTCTGCTTGATTTTATGAGCCTGTCTCTCTTGGTATGAATTAGATGATGTCCTATTTTAGTTTACCAGTCTGATAAATGGTGGGTAATAACACCGCTAAACATAATTCTCCAAAACTATGCATATAACTTATTCCTGAATCTGTACAGCATATATCCCTTATCAGTAGCAGCACCACATTTGATTATTTTGTTTCAGGCACAGATCTCAAATCTCTGAGAAACTTTGAGGGACATTTTTGTGTCCATTTTACAAAAAGACAAACTGAGGCAGAGACCATTTAAACTGCCAGTAAATGACTCTGATAGTGCAGCTTGGTCCCTAAGCAGTTTACTCACAATAATAATGCCGGTCAAGATTTGGCAGTCCCAACACTTTTTTCTAAGAAATATATAATGACTCTTCTCCTGTGCCTGCTGAGTATATTACTTTGACACTGGGAAAAGATCCATGTAAAAATATTTGTATCATAATATCAAGGATATGCCATATCATTCATATGGCCTAACAGCAAAACACTGGCGAGGAGTAATTATTAATTTGTGGTAAAATTACTTCGGTTTTTTGAAGTGCACATAAATTAGAAGAAAAGGCAGAGAACTTGAGAGAACAGTGAGGGAACAGCAATCAGATTTTCCATCTCTTATGCCTTCTCAGACTCACACTGTCTATCCTAAATGTTAAGGATCACCTGTGTGTCACAACATGTTTCTTGTGCATTTACTACATGGCCTGCACCCTGGGGTAGTGAATTTGGAAGTTTTATGGAGGAGCTGTGAAATCGTAGAACAGAATCCTAGAATTGTTTGGGTTGGGAAAGACCTTTAGGGTCATTGAGTCCAACTGTTAACCCAGCACTGCCAAGCCCACCACTAAACCATGTCTCCAAGTGCCACATCTACATGTCTTTTAAACACCTCCAAGGTTGCTAACTCAACCACCTCCCTGGGCAGCCTGTTCCAAGCCGTGACAACCCTTTCCATGAAAAAGTTTTTCCTAAAATCCCATCTAAACCTCCTCTGGTACAACCCAGGGCCATTTCCTCTTGTCCTATTGCTTGTTACCTAGGAGAAGAGACCCATCTCCACCTTGCCACAACCTCCTTTCAGGTAGTTGTAGAGAGCCTTAAAGTTTCCCCTGAGACTCCTCTCCTCCAGGCTGAGCTCCCCAAATCTCTTTCAGTCACTCCTCCTAGGACTTGTGCTCTAGACCCTTCCTCAGCTCTGTTGACCTTCTCTGAATGTGCTTCAGCACCTCAGTGTCTTGTGATGGGCCCAGAAGTCAACACATAATTTGATGTGTGACCTCACCAGTGCCAAGTACAGGGGGACAATCACTGCCCTGATCCTCCTGGCCACACTATTTCTGGTACAGGCCAGGATGCCATTGGCCTTTTTGCCCACCTGGGCACAGCTGGCTCACGTTCAGCTGCTGTTGACCAGGAACCCCGGGTCCTTTTCCACTGGGCAGCTTTCCAGACAGTCTGACTCCAGCCTGCAGCACTGCGTGGGATTGTCATGACCCAAGTGCAGGATCCAGCACTTACACCTTGTTGACCCTCATACAGCTGGGCTCAGCCCATCGATCCAGCCTGTCCATATCCCTCTGCAGAATCTTCCTACCCTCCAGCAGATCAACACTCCCACCCAACTTGGTGTTGTCTGCAAATTCAGTGAGGGTACCCTTGATCCTCTTGTCCAGATCATCAATAAAGACATTAAACAGAACTGGCCCTGGAGAACATGACTCGTTACCAGCTGCCAGCTGGATGTAACTTCATTCACCATCATTCTTTGGCCTCAGCTGTCCAGTCAGTTTTTACCAAGCAGAGAGTGTATTCATCCAGACCATGAGCAGGCAGCTCCTCCAGGTGTCAAAGGCTTTACTAAGGTCCAGGCAAACAATATCCACAGCTTTCCCCTAATCCACTAAATGCATCACCTTGTCATAGGTTAGACCTGTAGACCACGTTAGGCAGATGGTCTGGGAGCACATGGTCATGGAGACAGGATGTTGTTGCTTGTGAGCCAACAGCAGTTGTGCTCCTCACCTGGTGCCTTCTTTCCATTCGTGGCTGGGTATCCTTCTGAGCCCTACCTTGCCTCAGAGCTACAGGAGCCTAGTAGCAAGATGAGCACAGGGCTCATCCCCCAAGTGCCTATGGAGCTGGGTGCTGCTGTGCTGGGTGGCTGGAAGCATACATGCCTGGGCAGGTGCTGGCAGCAAGCCTCAACTGTGAAGCCCTGCAATGCTGGGGGCCTTCCATGCCACAGCAGCCATCCCATGCTGTGCCACCAGCCTGCTCTCTTTAATCAGGCTTTTTATCAATCAGCACTTGGGTCAAAGCACAGGTCTGAAGAGCAGATAATGCATGCTAATGTTTTCTGATCTTTTATGGGTGAATCATTTTCTGGGCAGCCTGCCTTCCATGAGGAGGAGAAGGCAACCCAGATACTACCAGGGAAGGAAGGTGGGCAGATTCAGATAACTAAAATAAATATAATTCCAGATTATTTGTTGGGGTAACTCAAGATGTCTATCGTTATTAATAATTGGAGGTCTGTGCAGTTACGTGAGAAAAAAATGAAACTTGGCCTAAGGTTCCTCTGGCTTTCAGTGGGTTTGATTTTTGGCTTAAATATGCAGTTCCTGTGAAATTGCTGTCTCTGATAATCTCATATTTATCTTTTTTCTTGTATTTCTCACAAGTCTTTTGACATTCCTTGCTCAGGAGTAATCCCCACTAAACCTGAATTATGTGGCAATACTTCGAAGGAAAAAAAAAAGTGACTAAAATCTAGGAGATAAACCATAAGGTGAAAAAGAAATTATTAATTTCAAGTAAGTAGGTAAGAAGAATGTAATGGAATACTAGTACCTCTCAATTACTTATTCAGGAGCATATAAATCACTGCATCTAAACATGACACTTTCCTGTACTACCAAGTCTCTCTAAAAAAATATATTTTGGTTATTAGTCTAAAGAGCATTCTTAGAGAGTAGAGCAACATAAGCCAGAACAATAGCAAAATGAAATGATTTCAACAAAAATTATATAGTTAATTAACAACATAAAAAGCTTTGAATGTAATTTGAAAAGTGCAGCTCAGATTCTTAGTTGCTTAAATTGAAATAGCACCATGGCTTTGTGGAGCTCATCCACCTTGCACAAAGCATCTTGCAACCTTGGATCTGTCTGATGTACCTTGGGCCTCTTAAAGAAACAAGTCAAGAAGAAAACCAAACAAAAACTGTTCAAATCACTCCAATGATGGTTTGACTATATTGGTTACTAAATGAAGCTAATTAAAAACTTTCCCACCTAATTCTTTATTATGATAAAGACTTTTTATTTTGAAAACTGATTAGTAGAGCTTATTCTCTGTCATTTATATTTACTAATATAAATAGGCAAAAAGTGCTGATAAGTAACTCACAGGCTCTGAAATTCATCAGTATGGTGAGGCCAGTGTTCACAGTTGTGTGAAGTAAATAAGTACAGTGTGCTCTGCTGTCAACATTGCCCATTCTTACAGGTGCCATCTTATAAATTTGATGTCTTTAGTTATTCTTTCCATTGCAGCTACATTGGCACCACCTGAAATAACTGTTCCTGATGTCAGAGCACACACTAAGCCCTGGGAGGTTGTCCTGTGTTTTACGGAGGGTGGTAGGAAATTGGCTCTTCCTGGACCAGCCAGAGATACTGTTGACAGACTGCAGGCTCTCTCTAGCAGATTCTCTGGAGGAAATAGGGTAGGATTGGAGCACATGGAGCCAGAAGGGATTAGGTACAGGTGACACCCTCCCTGCAAGTTTGTGTCTGGAAGGCAGGAAATGCAGATAGGCAAGGACGTGTGTTTGTTGGGGGTCAGCAGGCAGGGCATGATCCCCCTTCACCACTGCACATGCCTATCAGTGCCCAGGATGCCAGGCAGAGGAGTGGATGGGCTAACATCTGCAGAAGTGGCAGAAGGGCTCTGACAAATGAAAAGGCTGAGGACTGTGGCTGTGTAAAGGAGTGTCATATCCCAGAGTGAAAGGTTGGGCATCATATCGACCATACTGCTTCCCAATCTTTTTTGTACGCATATGCATAGATGAGTAATGTAAAATTTACATGCACTTCTATGTTTTTTACATGCAGACCAAGACTGACTAGAAACCAGAATAGAAATATGGCAAGTTAGAGAATAAAAATTAGACTTTGGAGAATGACTGACAGCAATGGCACAAGAAATGGTCCTCCTCAGCTCCTGATGCCCTGTAGGTTGAAAAGAGCTATCTGAAGACTTTTCCCTGGAGGTACACTAAAGGACCACTGCCAGCATGGGTGCTGCAGTGAAACCATGTTATTTGTATGAGATAGGGTGAAAAACAGTCAGGAGGACTCCATGTCTCAGCCATTCTCTCCTACAGATGTGACCTTTTCACATGCAAAGCTCTTGGTTTACAGGCATAAGTGAGATTATGAGAGCAAGATCTGAAATGCTCAGTATTTTTCCTCAGTATTATCAAAAGCAAAGCAACTTCAAAAACCAAAGTTGGAAAAATAATTTTAATCCATTATCATTATTTCCTACACATAAATTATGGCTACATTGGTAAAAACATTCTTACTTATCCACTCTCCCATATAATGCATAGTTCAAGGGCCAACTGCTAAGAAGTGCCAGTACTTCTCCAAATAAATTTAGAGCAGTTCAGGGTGTAAAAACCGTTGTAGCTATGCAATCTCAGACTCCATTACCTTCCCCTCCTAGACATCCATGGTCTATAGAGGATACAGGTATTGGTGAGACTGGCAGGAGCATGCAATGTGAGGCTGGATACCCCAAGAAAACTCTAACCCCAACCTACTTCACAGTTCCTCGTACCCTCCTGGACAAGCAACCTGATCCCTCCTCTGAGAAGGCACCGAGAGCCATGTGAACTCCTTACCTCCTGGAGATATTGGGAGGATGTAATCTTCTGTCAGCAGGGCACACAGGTCCTGCCACCATGGAGATTCACTGGTCAGACACACCAGTGAACGGAGCAACAAATTTGTACAGATGTAAGGTGCTGGTTGTGTAACAGCCCAGGTGATTTACATTTTCTATCTGCAGATAGGGCTGAGACGTGTTGCCTGCAGTATGTTTGCACGCTCATACATGTACACCCAGAGGGAGAGTAAAGTGGAGCCCTTGGAGCTCAGTCAAGGGAGTGATTCAGAGGCAGAGCAGCACATGTGGGATGAGTAGTTGCTAGACAGGTACTTGTTGGGTGGGCTTGGGCAAATTAAGCTGATTGGAGAAAGGAATCAAAGACTCAAGAGTGAGAAGAGAACAAAAATGCAAGTAAAATTCAGTATCCATTAACTTGATGTGTAATTTTATGGCAGTTTACAGACCTGTGCATGAGAACAAAGTGGAAAGCATCTATTTTTATGTTGTTGAGGGATGCTGAGCTGAAGATGAGACTTAGTTCATGAAACACAGTTTGGCTTTTTAGTCTTAATCCACCTCCTGTTACACACTCCTCTGTTCAAAACACCCCACATCTTCATAACATTCCTTGCATGCAGGGTAGTCTTGTTTTGTTACAGGACTGGGGTCAGGGAGTAAATTGGTTTCTGATGCTTGGAACAGCTTTGTAAATGAAAGATGAATGAAGATGCAGGCAAACTGCATATAGGGAAGAGAATGCTGTGGAAAAAACCCCAAGAGTATCTAAATTACTTACACAGAAGACACTAGTAATTTGTGTGCTTGTTATTAGGTATCAATGGCATCTCTCTCCCTGCTGCACCGAAACATGCTTTATGTGCACAAATAAAGGAAACTGCCATCCACTCCAGTGTTTCTGTTAGTTGCAGAGAACCCCCATATTTAATTTTCAAGCTTAAAAGGAAATTAGAAATCTGGAGCTCTAGAAATCATTGCTGTTTCCTTTCAGAGCAATTCTACATGTTTGACATCTTATCTGTTGTTTATGTCAGGCAAACAGAGACTGGACAACACAGAGTGGGCTGAAGCAGTAAGATGATGAGTGAATACCTATGAGCCTTGGTGATTCATCGCTCCAAGGAGCTCTTGCTTTAATCACAGAGGGCTACCAGATGAGGTAAACCATGAGGATTTATGACTTTGGGGCAGAATGACAGCTGTCCTAGGCATTTCAACCCAAAACTACAAATCAATGCTTTTATTAGAAAGTGATGGCATTAATGCTGAAGGATTGAGCAGCAACCAAACATTCTCCAGGACAAAACTTCCATGTGAAAGAGCAACACTGTTTGACCCATGGAAAAAATCAATCTGAAATTAAAGCTTTTCAATGGCTGAAGGATCCACCTGTAGTATTCTCTCTAGCTAAGGTAATCTTGCCTTTCTTACTGTTGGTCTGCCTGTTTTGTTAGAGACACAAAGAAGCATAAAGTGTAGTGCTAGGACCTTGTAAGCAGCAGTTAACCATGGAGCATCGCTCAGCCCTGCCAGCATCCCTCCATGGCCACTGCACTTAACTGCTCCACGTTCACAGGGACCTTTTTATCCCACTCTGCTGTTTTAGATGATGTCTATATCATGTTTTACGTAAGACTGATGCTCCCTTCACAGCTGCACTTCTCTACCACAACGAGATATGTCCTGTCTGCAAGCAGCAATCACTACAGGTCATGGAAAAATGAAAGCTCCCCTTAAAACTTGTGGCTGGATTGTATAGCTAGAAATTAGGAGAGCTGGGCTCTATCATCCCTTACAACACTCACATGTGCAGGTGAATAATTTTGTTATCTATGTGACTTGGTTTCTCCATCTCTGAAATGGAAAATCTGCCTTTCTGGAGGGATTTTTCCCAAAAATGGATTTGAGTCTTTCAGTCAGCAGGAGACATAAAAGTACAAGTATGGGTAGCAGTCATAGCCTGATTACACCCAGAAATAAAGAGAATGAACTAAAGGACGTACATAGCAAATTCCTTCATATGCCTCCTACTGCACAGCCTTCTACCTAAACCAAGAAATGCATTTTATTTTAGCAGAGGGACCTGCCCTGGATAGAGCAGGGAGGTACAGGGGAACCTTATGCAGAGCCTTCTCCTGGACTGACCCACTCCAGTAAAGGTGATACCTGATTTCTAGCCTCAAAGAAATTTCCACAGGAATCATGTCCCCTTTCCAGTCCTATTTTAATCACTTAAAACTGGGAGACTTTCCTGCTTGCAAACACTTAAAGATCAAGCCCATACCTGCTGTGAGGACTGAGCCACGCAGTTGCTGAGGTGGCCATCAGAGGTCCATCAGGGTAGTTTGGGGCTGGTTGGTCTGTTTGATTTCAGTTTTCAGTAGCTGTGAAAAACAGCACAAACAATCAAAAGGGGGGGGGGGAGGGGGCAGAGAAAAGACCTAAAATACGTGCTTTCCAACTGTACTTGTTTTCCTGCAGAGTTATTTGTAGAAAGCAAAGTCAAGAGCAATTGTGTTCACAAGCCAATAACCATTTTGCCATCATGAATCTGTGGAGCTGAGAGCTGATAACAGGATAATGGTCACCTAGTACTGCAAAGGCAATGCTTTTCTTCAGAGAGAACATGAAATCTTACGTGAAGCCCATTATGACACTGTGGTGTCTGCCTAGCCATCTCTGAAGAATGCTTAGAAAGAGGAGGGTCACCACTCCCAGAACTTCTGGAGGCTGTCACTTCTCACTCTGCAATAGCTATCATTACCTGGTGGGAGACCAAACAACACACTCACCTCCTTCTGAGAAAGACAACCTACTCAAAGCCTTAGGGCTGTTTGTAATAACACTCTCCTACTAGACTCCATTTGCTTTCAAGAGTGATAAATGTAGCACTGGGAGAAGAGAGACTTTTGAGAAACTCATTAAGCACTTGAGATTTTGTTTGTATATCATCCTCATGGTATATGTTTACCATTTTATTAGGAAATACTGCTATTTTTTTCTTGAACTCTGATCCATTAGAGAGGTAACATCAGTATCACAGAATCACTACTCATGTTTCTGTATGGAAGTCTCCTCACCTGAAACTTTCAAAATGTTATACCAAAATGTTGGCATAACATTTTCCTACTTCTACTTTCTCTTCTGCAATAGGTCACTCTATGCACCACACATGCAAGATCAAGTGTTATTTCTGAGGATGTGATTTTTTCCATCATTGATGGGAGAGATGAGAACTATATTCCAAGTCATTACTGTGTCTATACTCAGTTATCAAGGAAAAAAATTAAAAATATTCTGACACATATAGAATAGAACAGTATCAAACAACTTATTTGAAATGAAGAGAAAGTAAAAATAACAAGTCAGCAGCACATTTGAAATTCCTACAATAATGTGAAATACTATTCTACCATTTCTTTGGAAAAGGATTTTCTGTGATGTTGCCTCTGTATGTGCAAGGCAACTGTTTACATGACTAGTTCCTAAACTCTATGTTTCCAGCTAAAAGATCAGAAAAAAATGGACAAGTTTGAGAACGCACCTCAGGTGGGATTTTTGATCACAGGAGGTTCTTAGTAACAACGATGGTTCATTGGATAAGATGATGGAGTGCTTGAAAGAGAGGAAAAGGTGATATTGTCAAGGTATTCCTGTTGACTTGAGGAGAGTTTTGCAAAGATACAACAAAGCTGATATTGTTGTGAGCTGTGATGCTCCAAACCATCTATCTGCTTAGCACTTCTGGTCTGGAGAAAATTTGAATTATGACTGTTTTCCTGCTCTCCAAAAGGGGATGAATAAGCAAGCTTGGAAAACAACAGATTCCAAGATCTGCCATTAGAGTATTTCTAATGTTTTGAAGACCCGGGAGGCAACAATTTTTTTTTTTTTCCTTCTTTTTTTTGGCGGGAGAGGTTGGTTAGTATTTCAGTAACATGCCTCATCTGTTTTGCTTCACTCCTTAAGCTCCAACATGGTACAGCATAGCCAGATACTTGCAACACATATTGTCACAGACAGGCATGAAGAGTGCTGCATATACAATGGAAAAAACGCAGCAGAGACACATACACGTCTATAGCTATATACACACACTTGTTACCATTCAGGTGAGCTCAGGCATCCTGAATTATCCAGGCTGACATGTTATTTACTCTTCTCTCAACTGTGGAAAGTTTTTTCCCAGAACTCATGACCTGCTCCTTTCTACTAAGCCTGGGTCTGGAGAATAGACCTTCCATGAGTTTCTTCCAAGAGGCCCCCAGCTCACCTCCCATCCCAGGTGATATTAAGTAAACATTGGGTTTTAACCCCTAGAGAATTGAACTTTGTAACCACTGCAAATACCTTCCTAAATAAATGCTTGAATGACAAGGGAGGAGCAAATGAGGAAGGATTCAGGAGAAAAACAGCATATGCAAAACTCAATTGAGATGTTTGGTCACTACATCCTTACACAAAGGTGATTGGGGAGGTTTTGTGATGGATGGCATGTCATTCACAAGAGCTCTGTCTGTAGCTGTCAGCACAGAAGGAGATCCTTAAAATTCCAGCAGCTATAGCCCCGAAATCCATCAGGAGAGAACACAGACATCCACCCTCCCCCTTGGCCAGCACAGGAGCTTAAATGGCAAGCGTAAGTCACAGTCATTTTGTTTGTGCAAAACTCCCTGCCCATGAATTCACAACCAATGCCTGGGTTACTGTGTGCACACTCCTATTTGTACTGACAAGTACATCTGTACACAGGGGCTCCGAAACACCCCGTGTCCAGTACTTCTCCCACCTGGCAGCATACTGGTCAGAGGGAAGATTCTGCTGCTTATGGTGGGATCACTCAGTCATGGGAATACAGTACATTCTTACATGTGAGAATGATTGATTTCATAAAACATCTTGGAAATGAGATCACTGTTGTTCAAGTTTCCATTTGTAGGCATAAAAATACTATTGTAACCCAATTAATCTTTTTTCCCTTTTGATTGTCAGCCGTCACATAGTGTGCAGAGTGGTTGTTAATTTTTAATTGAAAGCCATGCTCCTACACCAAAAAAACCAGATGAAATGGATTTGAACTTCAGTCCTTTGACTGAGCTTTGAGTACCTTATATTAGTTTAGACTGAAGTAAAAAAAAGGGGTCTATGCAATGCACTCCCTCTTCAGAATGCTTGGGGGGTTTTGCAGATTTTCCCAGCTTTTCCCCCTGCAGCTCTTGGTTACTTGGTCTGGTTCCCATACTGCTCATTCTGGCTTAATGCAGACTAATTTCTATCAGAATAAATAGCATTTCTCAGTCGGTACAAAAGCATGTAACTTCCTTGCCTGAATTCTAAATTCTCCACAGGTTACACCTGTGGCCAATATGGCCTGAGGGATAAAGCAATATGAAAGCTGATCATTACTTGGGTAAACATGAGATGATGCCATGAAGAAGTATTTGGCTCTCCAGGTGGCAGAGAGAAACAACAGCATTAGTCTGCTGCTCTGCACTTCTTCATCAAACTGGGCACCACTGGCCATTTTTCATATCACACAGCTGTCTTCCCTCATCCCCTATGACTGAAGTTGTGGTTTCAGGAGTGTTATAATCCAAGCAGGAATCTGATCTCGAAAGCTTTTTCTCTCATTAGTTTGAGGCACCAGCTGGAGAACACCTGTGATTAATAGGACGAGCATTTCAATACAGAGAACACAGGGCAGTTGACAGAGGATGGTACATCTCATCATCCTCATTTTACACAGGAGTAACCAAGGTAGAGATGTTCAAAATGAGGCAGATACAGTGCCTCAGCTCAGAGTCCCTATCATTTAATATTGACTTTTCTGTGTGGAAGGGGAGCCACCTGATGAAGGGAGAGGACTGGGGTTGGTTACCAGTCCCCCTCCCACAGCCAGCCCCCAGGCTGGCAGGATCCGCTCGCTGACCTTTCCAGGAATGAGCTGCATGTCTGAGTGAAGACTCACTCAGATCAACCCCCGTGACTCTGGATAAATGAAACACTTTGCCGTCTGGCATATCACTCAGTTTCCCACGAATGGCACAAATAGTCACCGCGGCATGTACAAACACAAGGAATCTATTATTGGTGCCTCTTCCTTGGCTCGCCATCATGACGTCCAACCTGGAGGCAAGTGTTAATGCCCTTATAAGGCTCCTTGCATACATTTAAATATGTTATCCTTTGGCCGATGATACAAACTGCTATCTCAGTAGCATACGGCATGGGGAGGTGGGAGATTTTCTTGGCTCTGTGGTGAGAGAGAAATTAAAAAGGAGCCTACAATGCTGAGTCACTGTGACAAATAACTTACTATGGAATGCATTCAGGCTTTAGCAAGGAGGCAGCTGATAGTGAGTCAGTGACTGACTAGTGCCTCCTAGATTTTCCTCCTTGGGAAAGATTCAATTTAATGGGATGAAGTGCCAACAAAAAGTCATTCTCACTGTTACTGAGACAATATCACTAATTATACACATGGTTAAAACTGTCAAGTTGTGTTATATGTCACATAAGATGTGCATTTTTTTTTTTTTTTTGTGAGTACAGCATCACCCTGTTATAAAGCACTTCAATGTCTCATTAAAAACAGTGAGTTCTAGGAGCTGGAAATTTTGCTAAACTTCAACTCTTTGGCTGTGTTAATTCAAGAATCGCCTCTCTTTCGGTTCAGCTTGGCAGGCTTATGGATGTCCTATTTAGTGTTCTGGTTTAGCACTGCATGGCACAATTTAAACCAAAATAGATAGTATAGTGTTAAAAAAAAAACCCAAACCTTCTAAGTGCAAAGTGGGTAAGGATTTGAAGCAGAAGGTAGAAGAATGTCACAATTCTTTTGTTACCAGTAAAGTCAAATTTGTATTTGTTTAATCAGGACCAAATTATCATGTCTTCTTTTCTCCTCCCTCCAGTCTGACAGACCTACCTGCTGTCAGGGAATCAGGATCTTGCCCAGAGAAGGAGCTCACTCAGGACCATGGATCCTAGAGGAGGGAAAAAGAAAGGAGGTCTGGGCAGCTTTGCTCTGGTCCCTTTCCCCTGGACCCCTAGTTGTGTACCTGCCAGTGAAACAGCAGAAACATCAGGAAACAAAGCCTCTCAATATCTGAAAAGCTGCAACCAAACCCCCTTCCTATTCACACACCTTTCTGTTTATGCTGCCTGGCACAGCTGCCAATTATTCTCAAATATTCACGCAATCTCCTACCCTCACTTGGCTGAGGCTGCTCCCTATAGGAGACAACTTGCTGTCTTGATGAATGTAAAAAATATGGAAAAAAAGTTAAAAGGCAAAGCTGTCACCCCAGAACCAAGCATCAGATCCTTTTTAGCCAGCCCATCCTTAGCAGCAGGGGATCAAGGGACCAGAACAACATGATCCCTTCTGTGTTTCCATCAGGCTGCTCATCCAGCTGATGTTCCCTTCTTATTTGCCTGTGCTCTTGCTTTCAGAGAGACCCCATAGCATCAACCCTGAAATTCCTAAGATACCATGCTAACCATTACATTATGGGGATTATTATAACTATTCCCAAGCAGACCACAACCAGATGGAAAGAATCTTCTGCTTCCACCTGCACTCCAGGAGGAGACATGAAGCTCAGTCTGGCAAGGGGAACATTTTCCCTGAAGTAATTCCAGCTCAGACACTGCAGTCAGGCTGCCCTTTCTGAGCACACGTATCATAAAGGCATAGAACAATCTACTGCTTGCTTAAACTGTTAATTGGCAAGTGAATTATACTAATGCTCTTCTATGCTAAAGATTGGCTGTTGAAGTGTAACATCTGTTGCCCAGCTCAAATGAGTTACAGTGGTCCACTTGCTAGTGAATAGGGTTCATAAAACTGGTCAAATATTTTTGCATAATACTTTTGTTTCCTTCTTGGACAAAAGTGTATTTTTTTGCCTCCTAAAACAAAATTTTTCTTGCAAAATGGTGATATCATCAACAATTTCACTGTCTTTTTTTAGCCCAGTGTACCTCTCTCCAACCCTGTGGGACAAAGGGCCTCCTTATTTCCACCACAGCTCTATTAAATCCAACTATTAAAGCAATTGGCATTCTTGATAGAAGAGCGGAAGGGCAGCCAAGGGCTCTTTCAGGCCAGGGGAGAGGCACATCTAACAGGGCTGCAGGGAACTACTCATTCCACCAATGCCAGTGTTAGATCATTTGTGGTTGCTGAAGGACTTTGGAGTGAGGCTGTCACTCACCCTGAGATGGTGAAGTGGTCTTGAAGTGGATGTGAGCATATAGTTATGATCAAAGGAGTCTTCTTCTAAGGAAGAATTATCTCTCTGTGAAAAATCACACACAGACTCTGCTTTTAAAAGGACCAAGTTCATACAGTTTTAAAGAAAGAAAGGTAATCATGTGGTTCTTGTATACTTGTCAGGAGAGGCTCTCAGATATGACCTTTCCAAAACACCTGTCAATGATCAGCTGTAAAACAAGAGATCTCTATAATATTTTTTCTAATGCAGAGTAAAGAGCAGCCAACTTCCCATAGGAAAGGAGGAGGGTTTTCTCCAACTAATTTTATTTCCTTATCTTTAGTCATCTGTTGAAAAGAAAACACTAAATATATTCCTCAGTCTACTCCTTCCAGTGATAGCTCGAAGGAGTAAAGAACCATATGGTCCTTCAGCTGATCATACTGTCTCCATGACAATGCACATTTACAAAGTTTGCTTCTAACAACTTGGTAGTATGACATCCAATTGCTTGTAATTAAGGGTACGAGGAAGCCTTTTGGGAGGGAAGAGCTGCTTGCTTCTCTGGCTGGGTTCTCTTCCCACCCCTGCTGGAGGGGGCTGCCTTTGGGCAGAGGGCTTTGGTAAGGCGACTATGCTTCTGTACAGAATTTCCCAGCCCTTCAGCTGGAGGAAATTAGTTTATCTTCAGCTTTGTCAGTTCAGTTTCAGCCAAGAAGCTGATATACTTAATTCCTTCAAGTTCCATACAAGTTTTAATGCACAAAACACCTTAAAAGAACTTTTATTTCTCAGGAAATCTGGGATTTTCAGAGTGTCCTCCTTGTTAATGCTTATGCATTGTTTTAATTCAGTGAAACCAGATTTCCCAGAAGTTCCCCGCTCTGGGCTACAGTGGGATCTTGAAGCCATGACCTCCTGGAGCAGGACAGAAGAGTGGCACAGCAGGGGCTGAGCCGGGGTACCCTGCACATGGGCACCCACCACAGCTGGGACACAGGCAAGGGCAAAGGTAGGAGCTGGTTGGCAGGGAAGGGAAGCAGCATACCAGAAAATAAATGGGCACGATATTCTAGACATAGAGATATTTTAAACTAGGGGAAAAAAAATTACATCCTTGTTTGATCATCTTTCCTTTACTTAAGGCAGAGTGAAAGTTAGAAAGCCCTGTATTCATGTTTTTACTCCTCTCTCTGGGCCAGCCCTCCTCACCCCAGTACAGTGGGCCAGCATTTCTTCCCAGGCTTATTGGGAACATCAGGAGAGGTGTTCCTAGCCCAGGAAGCAGGTCACACCACTCCAAGGAGAGAAGATGCTGCCTGCCTGGCCATGCCACCCTCTTTGCCTTGCAGGGAACGGGTACTATGAACATGATCTGGGGTCCTGTCACAGCCTGCTCAGGATCCAGATCCCAACAGTCCAGGATGTGTCCTGAGACCTGTGGCACTGCAAACTCATCCCAATATGGATTTATTTGGCTTATTGACACTTACTGGTGTGCCTGTGGTTAGCAGCATGCTCTGTGATGTGTACAGCCATCCACAAAGGGCTAGGGAGCCAACCAGCAGAGCACTTAGGTTGGGGCACCTCTAAAATTTAAGGATCTTTTCCAAAACAGCATTTGGAGTGGCCAGGTTCAAGAAATCACTTTACTGCTCCAAATATCTCATATCAGGTATATCCTGTCAGTATATACATAACCTGCCAGTAAATACAGTAAAGGCCTTTTTGGTCCTTTACCCTTTGCAAAACACTGGGCAATATCTGTTCTGGAATATCTGGGAGCTATCCAGGAAAGACATCAGCCAACAAAAAGTCAGCCACTAGCACTCTTCCTGCCCCACAGCAATGTCAGGGCAATGCCAGGGAGAAATACAGGAGACGTGGCGACACAGTGGCAGATTTTACATTTTGGCCCCTTAGACCTTTTGTATCTTTCTTAAAAAGAGTAAAGAAAGGATCTGAAGTGCTAGCAGGTGGGCAGTAGCATGAAACCGACTGATGCCATGTTTATGGGCACAAAGAAGCAGACTGCCCATGACCGGGACCCCCTGCACCTGGAGATACAGGTGACCGAGCTGAAACAAGGTCTCACCACCAAAAGTGTTGTGGACCTCTTCATTCTCCTTTAAATCCATTCTGTTTTTTCCCAGCTTTCTTGGGTTTTATTCTTTTTAAAAAAAGTAGTAATATTTTATTGTTTTATATTTTTCATCTGCATTAAGAGGGTTTTTTTTTTATCACAACTGCAAAAATAGCTTCCATTTGAATACATCATTTGCCAGAAGGTGTTGACTTTCAGAATACTTACAGAAGCCACTTCACATACCAAACAGTGTACAGTAGTTTGGATTTACTTCTAACCAAGCAAGCCAGGATGTCCCACTATTTTAACGGACAAAAATAATCTTACACAGCAATATAACAGCAGAAAAGTGTTTAGGCTGCATCTGGGCCACAGGCTGTCCATTGGCAGCCTCCACATAAACAAGTGCAGAAAGATGTTATATTGTTATTTTCAGAGCCTGTGTATTTCACTATTCCTCGATTGGTACAATAGCTGTCAACACTCCCGTTTCGAATTTCACACATTTGCTTATAAGAAACCAATAGAAATACACAACCAATTGAAGTGGTGCACATGACAAATGATTTTTTTTTTTATCAAGGAGTAGCCCAAAATATGGGTTGCAGATCAGGTTAGCCCTACAGTTTCAAATGGACCTATAGTACATATTTCTACTCAATAAAAACTCCAGCTGGCTAAGATGTGAGTGTAATAAAAAAGTATTCAAGAATAATGATACAATTATTTTGAAATAAACCTGACACATTTATTTGATTTGTCAGAATGAAACATTTAGAACTTTTTCTCTTTCTGTAGTTTGCTACCCCATAAACTGACCCAGGCAGCAAATTCCTGTGAATTTATCAGGTATTTGGATTTTTTTCTAGACTGGCTATTTTCATGAAGAAACTTCTACCATTAACATTTTCACTGTTTGTATATCACATTTAAACACAAACAGGACTTCAAAGACCTGGCAAACCCCTACTCCTTTGAGCAGCTTCCTGCTGCTCTGCTCCTCCCACCACTGGCCCTCCCAGTAGTCAGGCTCAGGACACTGCTCACAAATCATCACCGCATCCCTTTGACACCTGAAAATACATGCCAAGTTCTAATTATGCTTGACAACCCTCTAGAAATTCAGATTTCTTTCTGCCTGACCTGAAATTGCCAGGTTCCTCCTGAAGTCTATTTAGGAGTGAAGTTAAGGCTTTTCTAATTAGAGCTGAATCTCCAGATCTCCCTTCACCCCATATACCAGCAGTGAAGACAAAGCTCGCCAGAAAGGAGTCACATCTAGACTAGTCTACCATCATTATGCAATGAAAGGAGGCGTACTGTGCAAGGAGGAGTTTCTGCTGGAAAGAAAGACAGCTCGGAGTCACAACTTCCTCTTTAAGACTCCAAAATTCATGGATTCAGAAAGATTTGGTTTCTCTAGTAAAAAACACCCTTCTTTTGGGGAAAAAGACAGCCCTGCTTGGTCTTTGCTAATCTCCCCATTTAGTGCGAAAGCACACAAGATCTGGCGTGCCAGGAGCTTAGGAAGCACCACTTAAAGCTATTTGGTGCCTCTGAGAGCTCCCTGGTGAATGACAACGTAAGGGATTCAATGTGTGCGTCCAAGTGTCAAGCAATTGCTGCCTATTAAAGGCTTTAAGGACAGGAAATGCTTTCCAGACACACAAGCCTTTTCTAAGGGAACTGCTACCCTGTAGGATGTCAGACACATAATGCCAATGCCATAAGTGTCACCATACAGCAGTTTTCTTTCAGAAAATATGATTGATGTCAAGAAAATCCAAAGAAATATATCTCCTTTTTAATTCCTCTTACCTCTGCATTTTTCTCCAGAGATTTGGGAAACAGGCTTCAGGAGAAGCTTTGAGCAGTCATGCAAAATCAATTGTCTCCAGATTTCAAAGGGTGGAAAACAGCTAAAAACTTTCCACATCTTTTTTGAGCACCAAGAAAGGGGTGCAGAGCTAGCATATAGCTCCAGCATAGGCCTGGTGCCTTCAGAGCCTGGTGCCCTGGCCCACTGAACACCACAGAGCTGCCAGCACAGCCTGCCCTTGGGAATGAGGAGCTGGTGTGTCCCAGGGATGTATGAGAGTTTTTTTGCTAGGAAGGATTTCAAAGCAGAAGCCTGATAGGGAAGGAAAGTCCTCAGTGCAGGCAGAAGAGTTGCTTACTTCTGGCAAGATTATTGTACTTTAATAAAAAACCAAACAAACACAAAGGTATTTTTTCCTATCCTGTTTGGGGCATACACACAACAAAGAGCAGATGGAGCCAGGGGCATCTTACAAGACTGTGGTCAGACAAACCCCAAGGAGTAGGAGTGCATGGATGGCAGCAAACCCTGAGCCCTGTGGTCAGCAGCACCTCTTGGCTCCTGTAACACTGACTTCAGGCTGGGACTGGAATGCTTTTCCTCACCTTCCTTAGGTTTGGGAAACCCAATGGGCACTCCCTTTCCCATGTTTAGAAAAGCTAATCTATTTTTCTCATTCCTATTTCCTAGTTGTTTGCTTTACATTTCCATAAGCCAGAAAGCACTTCTATATTTATTAACTTTGATCCCAGAGGAGTTTCCCTGGAGGCGCAAGGTAGGTGGCTATAGATACGCTGCCATAGCAGTGAGAGGAGCAGCCCTCTTTGTAGGGAGGTTAAGATCTTGGTTAAGTTTATTTAAATGCCTCCAGCTCCTTTTGTCAAGAGGGAAAGACAACTCCAGGGGTGGCCCAAACCAAGACGGACTAAACCCCCTGGAGGTGAGTCTATATAACACATTATAGCAATGACCCTCCTGGTTTAGATGTGTTAGAGAAGTAGGGTTGATTCAGGCTTGACTAACAGCTCAGGGCTGCATCCAGGCTTGGGTTCAAGCTGAAAGCTGGCATCTAGAAGAGGAGTTGTGCCCATATCCTTGAAAACTCAGACCAAGGTCTGGATTGAACTATCACCCAGTCCCTACTTTTTACTGTTACTGTTGCATTTTACAATCACCAAGGTGACTTTCTCCCCCCTCAATTCCCAAGATGTGACTCCCCAAGTGGGCTGTTTGTCCCCCCAGCAGAAAATAGAGTCACACCAGCAGCAGAGGGTGTGGGGGCAGACGCTTTTTGGGCATAAGAACTGGCAGTTTTTAGAGCCTCCAAAAGAGTAGGCGACTGTGCTGAGGCTCTTTCTCCCACCACAAATCACGAAGCCAAATATCTCAGTTGCACTGCATGTCTGCAGCAGTTCCTTCTCCAGTGCTGGCTAGTGTGGGAAGGTCTCTGTTGGCACACAGCTTGCCCAATCACTTGCCTATGTGTGGTCAAACTTAAGGTGACCATGTGTTCAAGATGAACATGTGGGCAGAGCCCTTCTGCCACTTATAGCCTGCCTGGCTTCACAAGGACACCCAGAGCACACCAAATATCAAACTACATGCAATCAGCCAAATCCTGCAGGGATGTTGGCACCTGGATTCAGGGAGCAGGCAGGGCAGCAGAGTGGATATCTTGTCTGCTTCTTAGAGAAGGGAGGGCAACAAGTTAACTGAAGGTAATAGGAACAGATAAACTTATGTATCTTGTACCCTACAAAAGAAAGGCCTTTCTAGTGAAACAGATGGGTTTAAGTGCCATTTAAAGCAACTCCTGCTTTACCCAAGAAAGCCTCACAAACTCTGAATGTGGATTACACAAGCAGTTTATACAAGAGAGAGTCTGGCAACACATCTCCAACATCACAGAAAGCCTTCTTAAGCAAAGCTGAACCAGAGGAGTCAAAACCAGCCCCTATATCCTTGAACTTCAAGCAGTGCTACTGACTTAAGCTACCTGTGGTTGGGAGCTGAACTTAATTCTGAAACTGCTGCTTCTCCTTCTTTTTCTCCACTCCCATTCTTGATAGCCCAGTCACAGGGAGACAATTTTTAGGAACATGTAACAGCATGGCTCCATTGTTTCTCATGAATTGTAAAGACCATCACAAAAGTGCATAGGCAAAAAGTTAAGAGGTTTCAGAAAAACAATCACACAAGCAGAAGTTGTCATTGGTGTCATGACTCTAAACTTTTGATTCGAGCCACTGATTTAGCATGTACTGCCTCAGTCTCTTAGCACCTTCCTCTACATAACTTTTCTTGAAGGACCTGAGCAATAAGAGCTAAGTAATAGCTGTCAGAGACTTCCTTTTTCTTCCTCCTTTCTTTTGCAATTATGTACTGAATACCAGAATTATAACCAACATGTACATTAAACCTGCAAATGGTCAAAAGTGCAGAAGACAGGTAATTTCTCATCATGTTTAGTGAAAAGGCACTACACAGAGAAAAAAGATGGAATTATTTGTTCCCTGCTAGTCAAAGCACTACTTAAAAGAGAGAACCTCAAAAAATCAAAGCAGTGAAAGTGATAAGACAGACTTTGTTAGAATAATCAGTATGGACAGACTAAAGATTAGCTTGAATGAAATTTAGAGAGAAAAATATCCTCTCATCCTTCCTCCATACAGAGTAGCACAACCACTCAGTTCACACTGCTGCAGCCATTTCAGAAGTGATAGCTTTGGGAAGAGCCAGGGCTGCTTTTCAATACTAAACTGATGGAAACACATGTATGCAACAGGTGAACACAAAAATGCAGAGTTTTTAAAAGGAAAGAAAAATTAAACCCAGGGATATAAAATAGAGTGGAGGAAATAGAGTCAAGCAAAAGGCTTCCAACAGTGAAAGAAAGGCTGAAGTTTTGGCTCATTGCTTAAACTTAAGAAAGTTTGGTACTGACAAAGGGACATCTTCAACTACACCACGTTGCCCAAAGCCCCACCCAACCTGGACTTGAATGTTTCTAGGGATGGGGGGGCATCTACCCCCTACTCTGGGCAACCTGTGCCAGTTTTTCACCACCCACACTGTAAAAAACTTCTTCCTCATATCTAATCTAGTTCAACTCTTTTAGTTTAAAACCATTATCCCTTGTCCTATCATAACAGGCCCTGCTAAAAAGTTTGTCCTCATCTTTCTTTTAGGCCCCCTCTAAGTACTGAAAAGACAGGACAAGATCTCTCCAGAGACTTTATTAAGTGAGTGCAAACCACAAGGGTAAACATGAGTAAGTCAGCAAAACTGATGAAGCAAACTGTTCTCACACATTTGAAAGCAAAGTGACTAAAATGTAGCTGCTGTAACAGGATGGGACTATACTTTAAGGTATTTTCACGGGAGAACAAATTTTTACAAATTTTCAGTCTTCGTATTTCCCGTTTCTCAGACCAGATTTTTGGTGGCTCTTTCTTGGACGGCATGTTTCCACAGTTGTTCTTGATCTTTCCAATCTTCCTGCGACAGACACAAGGGAAACAGTGAAATAATGGCAAATAAAGAATTTTTAGGGGCAGAACTCTTCTTACCTTAGCATGGCCACGTCTGACTTATACCCTAGTGAACTGGGGCTGGACCTTCGTTACTGGTTACGGGATGTGGTCAGTGCTTTGCACAAGGCTCTGAACAGCATTGCCTCCTTCCAAGAGAACAGGAAGAGAGTCCTTTCGACACCTGTGTCTCGTGCCATGCAATTCAGAAATGCATGCAAAAGTGCAAATACCCAACCACCATTTAAACAAACTGGAGGACCATTCCTGAGGAGGTATAGGGTAAGGGAGGAGCATAAAGATGAGGGCAGTGAATTTCGTGACTGTAAGCTTAAAGTAAATATTGAATAACAAACTGGAATTCAGACAAGTCACGCATTTTATTCAAAAGGAAGTATCTTAGGGATAGCTGAAGCTGGCATCAGGGTGATACAGAAAATTACAAAGGAAAGACGATAAAATATGCAAGGGTATTCACAATGGAAAGAAGGAGTTATGAACCCCCCTGAAGCTCAGAGGAAAATCAGTTGCAGATACGTGGGTATTACTTAGTGTCTGGCTTGAAAATAAATGCTGTTGCAATGACTCCGTAAGAAGATGTCATGGTTTAGGAAAGGTATTTCCCAATTTAATGTTTCCCACTGTAACACCCCAGGCCACGCCCCCTTCCCGTGCTCCTCCCCTTGTACTGGGGTAGAAGGGGGAACTGGAGGCACAGAAAGGAAAAGACCACAATTTGAGATAAGGACAACTTACCAGAAACAGCAACAAAAGAGGAAAATGATCAGTGACAACAGCAGTAGTAATAGCAGAGTGTACAAGAGAGGTGAAGGATATGCACACAGTGCTCACCTCACAGAACCCAGCACCACTGACCCCTCACCCTGCAAAACCAGAAAGAACCCTGATCCCGCTCCAACCCCCCTGGTGCAGTGGGAGGTGGTATCCTACAGCCTCTGACCCTGACCCTCCTGGCTGGCAGAAGAATTAACCATGTCCTGGCCAGACCCAGGACAGAAGGGTTTGGGCAAAGCCAGGGAATGACTGAAACTAAGGTATGAGGAAGGAAGATACAGTCACAATTAGATGTCACTTCAGGATGATGCTGGTATTCAGACCAAAAATAAAAACAATGAATCTTCCAACTGCGTATGCACAAAGCATAAAAATATTAGAAAAATGTTTAGGCAACAAAAATTTATATGAAGGCAAAAGAAGACTTCATTACAAATTAAATCTATGTTTCTCTGAAGGTAGTTGTATAGCACCAGTGGTTCCAGTGGAGCAGGCATTCAGGCTATTTGTTTTAGCCTGAGGGTCCACGGGAACAGGAGGATGTGGTTTTCATGTTAGGGAGTAATGAATGGGTGATCTGTTCCTAGAGCCACTTCACCTCATCCCTTCTAGGGAGTCAAAGAGAGCAAAACTGGTTTTTTTTACAGTTGAATTGGAAAAAAATACCGGTTTTGGGCCATAGGGATGGTTCTATTTTGTGTGCTTGTTCTCCTTGGTTTGAGAAGTAGTGGGGAAACAATGTTCTTTGGTTTTTGGATGCATTCCTTTACAGGTGTAGAAGGATGGAGCTTGCAGCCTTTGACAAGGAAGACAAACAGAACAGAATCTACAACAGGAGCAGGAAACACTTGTAAGTTTTTTTCCTTCCAGATGTTCATTCAAACATTTCAGCTAACATTTAAAAAAGCTTAAAACAGACTAACCAAAATCACTTTTAATCAGGTTTTGTTTCCATGGCACCTTTGATGTCATAAGCTTAATAGCTCTTCAGTGATCCATAGAGTCTTCCAGGAAAAAAAAAAAAAAAAGGCTAGACAACCTGAGTGCCAAATGTTGAATACACCTTTAAAAATATCCTTTCTGAAAAGTTTTCAGGCCTCCCTTCTCTTTTAATAGCCAAGAGAAACCAAAAATCCAACCAGGAATTTCCCCCTCCCATAAACCCCCACCCGGCATATCAATGGAAATCTTTGAAGAGCAGTTGGAATACATGGAGACCCACAAATGTATTATTAAACTGCAACGGAAATGCATAAAAAAGGCTGTTATAAAAATAGCCGTAAACCATTTCTTTTTTTTTTTTTTTTGTTCTACAGATGCAAACTCTCAAGAAACATCTTTCTGTCAAAACTGAAACAGACTGTGGTGTTCTGCAGCACATTTCTCTGCTAGGGAAACATTCTTGGTACAGTATTTTTGCTCTTTGTATGATGTTTTTTCCAAGGATTTTCTGATTAAACATGGTGATGAGGGGTGATAGCAGTCATGTTATGGTTTCTACTAACACACACAAGTCTTACCAGAGGTGAAATAGATGTAATTTGCTTTTATTTAAAAGCTTTTGCTCAGTAATACTTTCATGTCTTGATCTAGCACTTGTAGTCAAGCAACATTCCCAGTCTCATCAGCCCTTAAGATCCTGGTCTGATTTTATATGAAAAAAAAAGGGGCAGATCTTTGGCTTGATGGTTTTCTGAGATCTCTGCAACAGTTTGGAGAGCAACATATTCCTCTACCTTGTGGTTTTGGTAAGTATAGGAAAGGGAACAAATCTTCAGATGGCTTGCTGCTGGAGAAATGAAATATCATGAAATATACTAAAAAATCATAAAAATCCTAATCCTGATTAGAAGACTTGCTTCTTTGAAGGTAGAGTGTAATGATTTTTATATGCTGATAGTAAAATACACAGCAAAGGTATACTGTACTAACTTTAATGGAAAGAACAACTAAAAATTTTGAATTTTAAAGGGAAAACTTGATAAAACTCTGAGTAAGAGATGAAAACATGCATATCAAGTGATACTCATACAACATGGTATGAACAAAATAAAATAGTTCTTTGAAATAAAAGCCACTAATCAAGTTACTTTTTAATTTATGTTTCTAGAACAGAAAAAGGAGACGATACTGTATTTTTCATACATCTGGACTTGAATTCTGCAATATATGTACTAGTGAATCTGGATGCTGTCATATGAGCCAAGATACTAAGCAACCATAATTTCTAACTCATTCAGCAAAATAAGTAAGCTTTTCATATTGAAATAATTATCATATTTTAGAAGGATAAAATCTAACAGAATTTTAAGCATAACTTAAAAAGTGGATGTTCCCTCTGTACATGGAAGGATTTGAACTCAAATCCCAATACTGGTGAATTACTCCAGACTTTTGGTGATCTTAACTGAGAGTGTAACAGAGTCTATGGTACCTTAAATCACCTGTGTACATTTCATAATTTGGCCCCATTAAACTTTCTCTGTTACAAAACATAGTGAACTGTCTATTTTTGGTCTAGGGAAGCTAATAAATAAAACCACAGATTTAAAAAACCCTCAAACAACAAAACCCCCACATATTCTCCCAGATGCAGTAATCACATATTTGGGTTTTTGTTTGGGTTACTGGCCTGTTTGTCTCTCTAACCTTGTTTAATTATGGAATAAAAGAAGTACGTAGCTACAATGTATTAAAAGACAGAAAAAACCCGTTCTTATATTTTGATAATACATCTTTCTTAGCTATCTTGTGTGGCTTGTGTTTTGCATAATGGGACAGATTTATTTAGATATATGTTTATTTACTCATGTATGTATATGCCCTTTTTGAAAATTATGTTCTATGAGAAAAACCAGCAATTTTCTCACTGGGAATTCTTCTAGGTAAAGTTCCCCAATGAACCATGCAGACATTCATGTACAGAGTCATGTTCAAATTTTAATATGTTTCTATTTATCCCGTTTAAAACCAAATATTTCCAGACAAAAGAGACTGACAGACACATTCAAGACCCAATCAATGCAGATATATGAAGTGTTGTGTAAACTGGAGCATGCTTAACTCACACAGCAGAAAGCCTTAGAAAGGCGCTTTCCAAAATACTCTTGGATATGAGAACATGCATTATAAATTACTTTATAAGAGAAGGAAAATGAAAAATTATTTTATCTCTGTACCTGATATTGGAAACAACTGACAGCTGAGCTGGGTGAAAGCTGGTTGCTGATATGCCTAAAAGCTCTGTTAGATATGGCACTTACAAGGCAAAGCCAAGCAAAACATGCCTCTCTATTAAGTAATAAGAAATGCATATAACTATAAACCTTGTGAAGTTATACGTATCTATCTTCTATTTGGAAAGTGGGTCCCTGATTAAAGATGGGGGCCAGGACCTTGAAGGATCCAGATCCATGACTGGAGCAAGTGGAAACCCCAAATAATCCAGAATTTTTAAGAGCATGTTGTTATCATCACTACACACACCCACTTATACTGACTTTGTTAGGATTCTTTACTGGTAATTGGAAATTAAAAAAAGGGTATTTTAAAAGGAAAAAAAAATAAGTCTTACTGAAAGCTGTTAACTTTTCCATCTTGAAAATATTATCCTCCTTTTTTTCTTCTTAGTCATGATTTCTCCTTCCTCAGACTTGTCTTAGCCACTCTCTCGCTCCTGCTTTCTTTCTGTCTTGGAGATGAATGGATTTCAGAAATGAATTTCAGAGGAGTCTGAAAGAAAAAATCTCTTCCAGATTGGCTATTTTTTGATTAAATCCAGCAAATGCATATTGCAGGCAATTCAGAAAACTGGCCATAAAATACACAGTCTTTCATCTCTGTGCTACCTTTTCAGCTGCAGCTCCAGTCAGATCAGAAGTAGTTGGTAGACTTCAGTCAGTGAGTCAGAGAGTCCTTGAGGATCCAGGATGTTTTGCAACATAAGTTCACCTTTATTAAAAGAAGATGTTCTTACAAGCATGCCACTTTTTCCCATTCTTCCATCACTTATTTGTTTCTGCTGGTGTTTTGTTTTTTTCCTTAAGAGTATATTAACTTTTTTCTGTTTTTAAATCCTCTCTAAAACAGAGCAGAGTCAACCACCCTCTGGTTTCATAGTCAGTGGTGGGATTCCAGCATCTTTTCTCTCTGCATCACTCATGTAACAGCACTTTTTGTCTCCCATAGCATGCTCCTTTGAAGACCCCAACTTGGTCTGCAGTAATGCTTCACCTTAAAAAACCGCCTCCTTTCCTTATCCATTCTCCACCCCTTCCTCCCTTCCACCCAATCAGGAGACTAACTCCAGTATTAAAAGCAACCTGTTTTTCTCAAACCCACTCAGCATTTCTGCCCAAGTTAGTTAAACAATATAGGTTTTCTGTTCCCATTTTTAAGTTTTTCCTTTAAACTACTATTTACAATTTCTCTTATGTTTAATTACTTTCTGTCCTAAAGTTCAGTATAAGATCAAATACTCAAAGGTACCATGTAGCTCCCAGTTATCCCAGATTTACATCACAGTAACAGAGAAAAATCTGAACTTAAAGCCCCAGAGAGATGTCTATGCCACAGCTGTCATTGTTATTTGTATGTGTCCCTGATAAAAAACACACGTCTCTGATTTACGCAGTAACTTCAGAGTTAGCTTTTTCTTCCCCAGACACATAAAATGCACATAAGGAGAAAATAAGGGCAAGGCTAACATAAAGGCAGGCAGAATGGCAGCAGCTTTAGGCTCAGCAGTTTCTGTTTGTTCCACTTTTGTAGGAGATCAGTGGCCAAGTGAAAGACAGAACACACCAACTGCACCGCAGCCCAGCCAGGAGCTCAGGAGTGCCAGACTGTCATGCAGATTTTTGCTTGTTTGTTTTGAAATTAAACCCAACAGAGCAATAAATGCTCAGCTTGATACACCTCAGATCAAATACTTCATTGTTCTCCATATGTATCATGTACAGGACGGATCCCACCACAGCACTTCACCTTTAGAAGAGCAACTTGTGTAATGATTACAGCAAGGAATGAAGACCTGAGAGCCTTAGGTTATGGTCTTAGCTCTGTTTGAAATTCCTCCACAAAAAAGAAAAAAAGAAAGGGTTTGGAGAGTTTGCTGGCAGGGTACTCCACTGACTCCTGGAGCAGGCTGTGATTTACACTAGCTAGTGTTGTGACCAAGGCTCCACTTCTCCTGCTTCACAAGCCCTGTTTTATTTACTTTCCTAGTAAGAAGAATCTCTGTGCTTCTTTGCTTAAACTTGCTAGTTTGAGAAAAAGTACAAGCTGGCCACTCTCCTGGAGGAATGAGACCACAAACTCCTGTGAGATAGAGGGGTCAGTCTGTGCTTCTAGCTCATGCCTGCAGTATTTGTCAGGATGAAGAACAGGATGAAACATCCTGCAGGGAGCTTCCTTTTAGTCATGGAACTTGAGCATGGTGACAGAATTCTTTTGAGCGAGACCTTTACACAGGTACTCAAAACTAACCATTAATAATGGACTAAATTGAATTGAACATTGACTGGTGTACTATCACAGTTCTTGTGCTCGAAGCACGAGCTCTGGCATGCCCCAGGTCAGAGAGAGTCCAACTGCGTTCTTCTGTGCGTCGCAGAAGCGACTTCGGGATCAGGAAAAGGGCTGCTGGCTGAGCTAGCTAGCTGGCTTCTTTGCAGAGGGAACAGGCAGGAGCCGATGATATTGGCTCACGTTAGCTCGGAGACAAAGGAGGAGAGAGGCTGTTCAGGTCTGACTTCTAACAGGTTTATTGTTAGAAGTTTCACAACCCGAACGAGCTCGAAAGGGATGGAATGCGATGGGATATGATGGGATCCTCCCCGGAGGCTTGTCCTCAGTTTTATAGGGAGTTTGAAAACCATGGGGAAAGGGGAAAACAACCAGTGAGTTACAAGCCAAGGGGAGGATACAATTTAACAAGAACCACTGAGGGGGGAAACCGAGAGGTGGGAGTTATAACGAAGAACCAGTGAACAGCTGAGTAACCAAGAATTTTCCCGAACCGGGGGAGGCGGCTTGGACCCGGGCACCGCCCAGGGGGTGCAGCTTAGGCTTCTGAGCCGCCCCTCGACCCACCCTCTGAGTCTGCCTCTTCAGGGAACTCAATCCAGGGGATGGGCTGGGATTGATTGGCATCACGCTGCCCCAGCCCCGCAGTGGGCTGGGTCACCGCAACATCTTCCCCTTCTTTGTTACCTTGAAATGAGGGGGAAGGCTTAAGGGATTTCAAAACCAAACACTTAAAAATGGGAAGGGCTAATAAAATTCCCAACTCCATAAAGAAACCCCATACAATGTCCTTGATAATGAAAGGAATCCAGCTGCTGGAGCTCCTGGTGCACAGGAGGATCTTCAGCAGCAGGTGGGACAGCAGCATGTAGGATGTCATCACGTTGTCATGGGTGGTAACTTTAGGAATAGTGTAACACAAATAAAACTAATACAAATACAATTAACTTAAATAACAATGGCTCCCTTGGACTCCCCCTCTTTCAAAACAAAACTGAGGGGTCATTTTGGGAAGGGAGACACATTTTAAGGAGACTGGGAGGTGGAAGGTTTGTTTTTCAGGCCTGGAGGAGGAGTCTTTTTTCCAGGTGGCTTGGTTTTTCTTCTTTTCCAGGCTGTGGCAGCTTTTTTCCTTTGCTTGGTATCCGCAGGTGGTCTCAAAAAGGGTTTGATCCACTTCCCAGGGATCCATCTTGGACCCTCTGGGGTGGAATCACACCTGTAGCTCTACCCCGGGTGACTAGGGGGTACTACGGGCCACGTATCTGTAAAGTGTCAGGGTCTTTTATTAGGACCTCAGGTCTCTCAGTCAGTTTATGTTTGGCAGAGTTTGTGAAGTGCCTCATTATGGGAGGATCAGGTTCCTCACAGGAACAGTTTAAAAGGTTCAAAGTGAATGCTTTGGACAGTCTTATGATGGGGGCAGCGATCTTATTGCTGCCTTTTTGTTGTTCTAGCAGTCTTTTTAGTGTCTGATGTTTCCTCTCCACAATGGCTTGGCCTGTGGGCGAGTGAGGGATGCCAGTGATGTGATCCACACCCCACTCTCATGAATCTGTTTAACTCTGCAGAGGTGTATGCTGGGCCATTGTCAGTTTTTATTTTATTTGGTGTCCCCAACACAGCGAAGGCCTGTACCAGGTGGTTGATGACATCTTTGGCCCTCTCCCCACGGTGAGCTGAGGCAAACGTTGCACCAGAAAAAGTATCCACAGAAACATGAATATATTTCTGGCTGCCAAATTGGGGGAAGTGGGTGACATCTGTTTGCCATACCTCACAACTGCCTAGGCCTCGGGGGTTAACCCCTTGACCTAATGATGGAAGCTGATGTGTTGGGGCACGTTGCCACAATGGCTTTCGCCTGGTCTCTAGTGAGGTGGAACATTCGAACGAGATCTGGAGCATTTTGATGGAACATTGCATGGCTCAGCTGGGCTTGCTGGAATCTGTTAGGCAGATTTGCTAACTCGATGGGCATAGCTAGGGCATCTGCTCTCCTGTTCCCTTTGGCAATAAATCCTGGCAGGTCAGTGTGTGATCTCACATGCATGACATAGAATGGTTGCTTTCAGTGGGAGATCAGTTGAATCAATTTTGAAAGCAAGTTACAAATTTTTGGGTTTGCAACCTCCTTTAGTAAGGCTCTCTCTGCACTGGAAACTACACCTGCTACATAGGCCGAATCAGTTATCAAATTAAATGGTTCACTGAACCGCTCAAATGCTCTGACCACGGCTGCAAGTTCTGTTACCTGTGGGGATCCTTCAACTACCTGCACATCAGACTCCCACTTCTGAGTGCGAGAATCCTTCCATGTGATGACAGACTCGCGAGAACAACCGGAGGCATCTGAAAAGATAGTCAAGGCATTTAATGGTTTTCTGCTTTGAATTTGTTTTGGAATCAGTTTGAAGACCGGAATAAACAGTTTGTGTTGTGGATGGTGTATAGAAATTTGGCCTGTGTAGCTGTCTAGGGAGTATTGGAGGTGCTCATTGTTTTGAAGGAGGTTATCAAGTGAATCGGTTGCCAGTGGTAGGTAGATGCATGTAAAGTCATACCCTGCAAGGGTACGGAGGCAGGATCTAGCTTTCATCACCAACTGAGCCATGAGCTCCTGTGGCACTGTGATACTTTTGGACAGCTGGTGCAAGAGGAAAACCCACTCGATGATTAAGAGGGGATCACTCTGCACCTCGTCCCATTGAAATATCAGCCCGTGAAGGTATGGCATTTCCCCTAATACAATAAATTGAAAAGGTAGACCTGGGGTGCAGCGGTGTGCCTTGCCAGGATGACAGCGCTTCCTGTACCTTACAGATGGACTGTCTCGCCTCCTCTGTTAGATGCCTGGGTCATGTGAGGTCATCTTTCCCTCGCAGGAGGTTGAACAGAGGAGTGAGATCTTCTGACGTCAGCTCTAGGAGCGGCCTCACCCAATTTATGGACCCGCAGAGCTGATGGAGTTCTTGCAAGGTCTTAGAGTTATCATTAATTTTCACTTGTTGGGAAACCACAGTCTGTTCATGGATTTTCAGTCCAAGGTATTTAAATGGAGGGGGTTTCTGGACCTTTTCAGCCTGGATCTCAAATCCATTTGCCTCTAAGGCCTTGATTACCTTCCCCAATGTCCAGTCTAAATACTGCTGGTTAGGAGCACACACCAAAACATCGTCCATATAGTGGAGTACCATTGCCTTTGCTGCTAACTTTCTGATAGGGGACAGAATGCGAGCAACATACCACTGGCAGATGGTGGGTGAGTTCTCCATGCCTTGCGGCAGAACTTGTCACTGGTAGCGCTGCATGGGAGCCTTTCAGTTGATGGAAGGGACCGAGAAGGCAAACCTGGGAGCATCGTCTGGGTGGAGAGGGATCTGGAAGAAACAGTCTTTAATATCAATGACTGGTACCTTCCACTGCCTGGGGAGCATGGAGGGTGAAGGCATTCCGGGCTGCAGGGGTCCCATGTCCTCAATGACTGTGTTTATTTTCCGCAAGTCCTGTAGGAGGCATCACTGGTCTTTCCCCGGCTTTTTGATTACAAATACCGGGGAATTCCAAGCGCTATTGGAGGGCTCAGTGTTACCCTTTCTCAATTGCTCCTCCACGAGTGCGGTGAGAGCCTTTAATTTGTCATTTTTCAAAGGCCACTGATCCGTCCAGATGTGCTTGTCAGAGATCCAATTTAATTTCTGGAAGGGGTGCTCCGCAGTGGCCTTTACTAAAAATTTTGGGGTTGAGATGGAATTTCGACTCCAGCCCCCCACTGGGACATGAGATCCCTGCCCCACGATGTAAATCCAGAGTCAATTACAAAAGGACGGACTGATGCTATCTGTCCCATCCCCCTCCAGATGCTATCTGGACCCTCAATTTGGACAACTGCCTTGCTTCTCTGGGCAGATATAGATCCCACCACACCTGTCACGATACGTTCTGCCAGCTGCAGCTCCCAGTGTGATGGCCAATTGTGGGAAGAAATGACTGTCACGTCTGCTCCTGTGTCCATCATTCCTGCCAGGCTGATGTCTGAGCCTTGGCAAGACAGTTTGCAATTAAGCATTGGTTTGTCGTTCCCAACTACCTCAGCCCAGAAGACAGAGGGGTTGTAGTCCTGTGGTGGACTACTGGGCGTGAGAATAGCTTGGGCCGCAACCTGGTTATCAGCAAGCAAATAGGGAGGGTTAACACACTGGATATTGACAGTAAAGAACCCTTGTGGACCCACTTGAACAATTTCTGGTGTAACACAAATGTCAGCTGGTGAATGTACAACATCTTTTAACACAAGCAATATACAGTCTCTCAGATTCTCACAACTCACAATGATTCTCTGGGGCGTCACCGAGTCCATTTGAGTTGCAGAGGTCGTGGTGACCATTTTCCTGGTGGCAGTTTCTTGATTCATTCTCCCGCGTGGCCCTGCCACTCCACGTGGTCCTGTCAGTTTTTTGGCTGCATCCCATCGGCGGTAGGCAATGACATTTGCCCTGGGGAGACACCTTGGGAACCCTGATTAATTGGGGCCAGAGCTCTGCAGTTTCGGGCCAAATGCCCTGGTTTGCCACACCTGTGACAGACCCAATTAGCATTTCTATTGCCCTGAGATGCTGTTGCATCAGCAGCGGCTGCAGCTTCTATTAAATTTTTCCCTGTTTTTAAATTTGGCTGGTTAATTGGCACCAATGTCGTGCAAGCATGAAATCATTTGACTTAGGGTCGGTGGAGGTTCGAATGGAAGACCCAAAATTACTCTTTTACAAGCATCACTGGCATTAGTTTTTGCAATTTGCGTTATAATATGCTCTCTTGTTTTCGGATCTTCCACTTGTCTTTCCACTACGAGCCTCAGTTTATCCACAAAATCAATAAATGGCTCATTTTGTAATTGCTGAATCTCGGTATAACTCAACTGAGGTGCTAATTTAGGAGGCATCATTAAGAATGCTTGCTCAGCTGCTTGCTTTACAGCATTCAGGACTGGCTCTGGTGTATTTTGAGCCTGGTTCTGGGGCTTGGCTAATAACCCCTCACCGGTAAGGTGATCCATAGAAACCCCCATGTTGTTTGGATCCGGCAGTAAAATCGGGAGGACCTCTCCCAGTTGCTTTCTCCAACCTTCTTCCCACATTTGAAACTCGGATGGGGAAAGCAAGCAGAAGAAAATGCTTTTGAGGTCATGTGGCACAAGAACTGTACTGGAGAGAGTTATCTTAAGAAGGTTCTTAAAATACTGACTGTCCCTCCCAAATTCTTTCTGGGCTTTGAAAAGCTCTTTCAGCCCTGCAGAATCAAAAGGTTTCCATGTGGGATTATTGCCAGTTCGATCATATGTTACAGGAGCAGCAAAGGGATAAGAAGGGGCTGAGGGGACTCCCGGACTCGATTTCAAGATGGCGTTGCTTCCGGTTTCTGCCCCATGGCAACCAGCATAGGAGGCATGGGAACCAGGAAGTCCTCCACAGGGGGTGGGGTTGGAGGACCAGGAGGTGTGGTCACAGGATGGGCGGGGATTCCTGATGCAGGGGGCGGTACCCATTGCATGGGAGGAACCCGATGACATCACACCCAGGGGCGGGGAGAGGAAAGGGTTGGGGGTAGGAGGGCAAAAGGGATTGTGGGAAGAAGAGCGGGGAGGGGTGAACTGTGCCATGCGGTCAGCGCCATTGTTCAGACACGTGGAGTGGGGGGGAACAATGGCAAACAGCATTTAGAACAGTTTTCTGGGCTTACAAGTGGGGAAGGGTCGAGGCAGCCTGGCCAGGCCTACCCCGACAGGGTGGCTGAAGAGACCAAGAGGGGTCAGCGAGAAGGTAGCAACTCTGCGCCTGTGGGTGTATCACCCCATTTGGTTTTTCCCACGAAGGGGAAGTGGGATGAGGAGCAGGAGGGAAGGAAGGAGTGATATGGGAAGAACTGCGAGGGGATTTGTGCTTTTCTTTTACTTTCTGATCCATTTTATGCAAGTCCCAAAGAACTAGAACTAGAGGAAAGAATTTTTCTCCAGAGGAGTCCCCTTTTCGCTTTAAATCAGTAATCTTATCCCCTACAGCCTGCCAGAAGGCAGGAGATTTTAAATTTGCAGGAGACACTTGAGGAAGGTAAAAGAAAAGCCAGCGACTAAACTCTTTTAACAGACCCTTTGAAAATTTAAAACCACTAACTTGAAGAGATTTCACAACTTGGAGAAAAACCTCTCTTTGGGGCTGAGAGAGTTTTGATCCCATCTCTCTCTCAGCACTTCTTCCACCCGCCACCCACGAAACAAAAAAAGAAACAATGTATCAGGGACCAGGGATACTCACACAAGTTTCAAATCAGCACGCAGTCATCCGGTCACAAAGTAAAAGGCACAGGTGGGGTTCTCCTCCGCACGGCTTTTCTCCAAAGTCAGTTTAGCGCAGAATCAGTGGGAGTTAGCAGCCTTCTCTCAGGACACTGCTCCTAAAACAGAGCAAACTGCTCCGAGAGACGTCGGCAGTCCAAAGTCGCTTCTTATCACTGTCCACTGACAGCCACGATGTCGCAGGGATCCACTTGCGTGAGTCCCACGCATGGTGCGCCAACCTAACGCAGTTCTTGTGCTCGAAGCACGAGCTCTGGCGTGCCCCAGGTCAGAAAGAGTCCAACTGTGTTCTTCTGTGCGTCGCAGAAGCGACTTCGGGATCAGGAAAAGAGCTGCTTGCTGGGCTAGCTAGCTGGCTTCTTTGCAGAGTGTGAAAAACGAGGTTCACTCTCCTGTGAGAATTTAAAGAGTTTAATATAAAGACAATAAGAGACACATAAAATAAAGCAAAGGGATAACAGCCGGGTGCCTTGGCGCTCTGCCAAGAGCACACCTGATGCTCGAGGCGAGTCCTTTTTATACCATTTTTACTGTCTGTTCTCTGTTCATATTAAAACTTTTCCTGGAGCTGTTCTGCATGGCCACTCCTTGGGTCCGCCTTTTTAGAGCATGCGTAGTCTTCTGCCTTGTGGTTTTATTTCTTTTGATTCTTGGGGTTGGGCCTGCTAGGTAAGAGTCGATGGTAGGGTGGATCTCTTAATTCTCCAGACAGTCAGGGCTGATTGCAGCTTTGGCCTCTTTGCCCCCCGGGCAGAGCGGTGATAAGGGCTCTCGGACTCTCCTGGCCTCCTGTTCTCC
Source organism: Corvus kubaryi (assembly GCF_017639235.1). Lineage (NCBI taxonomy): Eukaryota > Metazoa > Chordata > Aves > Passeriformes > Corvidae > Corvus > Corvus kubaryi. The sequence goes on from NW_024581552.1 coordinate 48,845, forward strand.
GGGCGGAGTAGCCTTTAGGCCCTTTTGTTCTCTGGACAAAGTGTTGATTAGCAGCTTCTCGGGCCTCATTCTCTGTTCGCTTGGAGGTTATCTTACTTGCTCACACTTGCTAACATTCTTGCTAAAAAGAGAGAAAACTACATCCACACAGCAAAAAAGCATTTCTAACATTATATAATATCTATTCTACTATATAATATCTATCTACTTTATACTTTGCGAGAAGCCAATATTATAATATATGTTTATAACACAGAGGGAACAGGCAGGAGCCGATGATATTGGCTCACGTTAGCTCGGAGACAAAGGAAGAGAGAGGCTGTTCAGGTCTGACTTCTAACAGGTTTATTGTTAGAAGTTTCACAACCCGAACGAGCTCGGAAGGGATGAAATGCGATGGGATATGATGGGATCCTCCCCGGAGGCTTGTCCTCAGTTTTATAGGGAGTTTGAAAACCATGGGGAAAGGGGGAAACAACCAGTGAGTTACAAGCCAGGGGGAGGATGCAATTTAACAAGAACCACTGGGGGAAACTGAGAGGTGGGAGTTATAAGGAAGAACCAGTGAACAGCTGAGTAACCAAGAATTTTCCCGAACCGGGGGAGGCGGCTTGTACCCGGGCACAGCCCAGGGGGTGCAGCTTAGGCTTCTGAGCCGCCCCTCGACCCACCCTCTGAGTCTGCCTCTTCAGGGAACTCAATCCAGGGGATGGGCTGGGATTGATTGGCATCACGCTGCCCCAGCCCCGCAGTGGGCTGGGTCATCGCAACAGTCTACTGCTGCTAGTTTCACACTCCCAGCACCTTCTAAAAGCTAGAGTTTATATAAATCCTCTTTATCTGACTCATGATGGCTACAGATCGATCCCAACAGCCTTTACAATATTTGAATACTCTAATTTCATTAATCTGGCTTTTTTCATAGATGTGTTTGCTGTGTTCTGATAATATTAGAGTAAATCTTGCAACATTACACTGGCTTTTTGGTGATGACCATCCAGCAAGTAAAACAACAACAAAAAAAGAAAAAGCAGAAGGTAACAGACTGTGGTTGCTGCTTTTTAAAGTTTTTCTCTGCACAGGATGTCAGCCGCATAACTTCTACCCATTTCAATGGCCTTACGTAACTAAAGCCCTTTTCACATGTTTGGGCTAGTACTTATAGCACTGTAATGTATTTGTGGGACTGTTTGTCCACACAACAAATATTTCCTAAAATATGCTTAGGGGTCTGAATGACAAAAGGAAATTATTTATTTTATGATCCTTTTTTGTGGCTGCTGTCTCCAGTTGTCCTTTGAACATCTCTGCAGAGATGCCTCAGATAGTCACCAATTTGCAGTGAAAGAAATCTAGACTTGGTACAACTTTACCTCAACGCAAACTCCAGACTGTGAGCAGCTGCCACATGGAGAGATGAGACAACACCATAGCAAGTGTGGGAAGAAGGGCAGCATGGACCTCTGCCTGAGAAATCACTATTCATCATAGATTGAGTCATCTGTGTTTATCAGCCACAGCCCTTTGGGTCTAAGTTGTCATTTAACATACTTTTACACAGGTCCAGAGGTCTTTGGGTAACTATAAATAGGATTTGTAGCTATGGTAAAGCCCCTTTTCTTTGCTAAAGAGGTGAAATGAGGTTTATTGTAAATAAACATTCAGGTGAAAGCTTTTCAAAAGCCACAGTCTTTGGGATTTTTGACAAGAGATATAATTTAAATAAAGTGGGTATTTTCTAATCACAGTATTTTGTTCTCTGTGTAAGGGGCATGCAAAACATGAGTAAGTCACTGAATAATGGTAGATTTGGTGGAATTTGCTTTTTTTGGATGGGTGCCCAAGTAGTCTAAATGATGTATACGCATACTGGCATCACTGGATGTGAGATGACAGAAATGGCGACTTAGAGCTGCCTTTTAGTAATTAAAATTTCTATTGTATTAGGTATCCTTATTAGGAGTCCCTGATCCCTTTTAATTCCCATTGTTAGAGTCCCTGTTGCCTATTTTTAATATTCTTGCAATGTAATTACATTTTCACTTTGCTTTAAGGACCTTATGTGAATAATACCCAAATAAACAGAAAATAGTTAATCATATAATTTCTGGATATTCTACATGCAAGTAGTATGAATTCAGGTCATGGAGCACAGTGAATTTATGGGGATGCACACTGGCTTGTAAGACCAATTAAACAAAAGGGCAGAGTAGATTGCTTTAGCTGGTTTGCAAAGAAAATTTTGAATATTTCATTTGCATTTTGTTTACCAGGAATTCCAAGTGAGTTTCAGGCAGACGTGTCCTCATGAGCTAGGCTGTCTCGTTTGCATTTTGGCACTTCCATGTTGCTGTGGCTGGGACAAGCAGGAGGAAGAGACCGTTCATGTAAAAAAGGCAAAATACAATCTTTTGCAGAGATGGCAGTGGGCTGATGCTGTCATCTGCTCCACTGCAAAGTGGTACCTGCAACCTCTGAGGGCTGGGTGAGGTCATTAGCAAATGACTAACTGACTAGGTGAATAATGCACCATGGTTCTAACACCATCTTACCTTGCTAAACTGTCTATGCACCAATCTGTCCATGCAATCCAAGAGGAAGACTGCACTGTGGCTTGGCTCCTACTTTTCCTGTGATTGAACAATGCCCCAAGCAAGAGCCTTGATGTTCCTGGCTTGGTGGTAACTATGCTGGATGCCATTTTTAATATGATTTCTATATATCAAACTGACATAAATCTAAAATCTCATGATATTACCAAAAGTAGGATTTTGGATAGGCAAGAAAGGAGGAGGAGCAAGAACTTTGTATATACTGCAGTTGCATATCCAGCTGTACGTGATACTAAGTTCAAATTAAATATCACTGTTAACTAACACAAATGAAGTGTTTTACTGATATTTTGTATTTTAGTTCCATTCCTCTCACATTTTGCTTGGCAGATATCTGAAATGTCTATCAGACTAACTTGTCTTTTGCACTGGACCACTCATTATTGTGTTTTCACCAACAAAAGCCAGTAGTTGCCATAGTAAATAAACCTTCTACTATCTCTGGAAAACATCCGTCCTAGTTATTAAGCATTGACATGTTTATATTTTACCCTGCAAAACTGAGATGTGTCATGAGAGGTGAGGTGAGTACTGAAATGCTTTGCCTTGTAGTTTTAGGAGCAGGTGCTCTTCTAAGTCTTTGCCTGCAATTCCCAATAAGATGGGGCAGGCTCAATGCTTCTTCTTGGCTTCAAGACATTACAAATGTTTTGTCACAGTGACCAGGACATACCTGCCAACAAAGATGTGACATCATATATCTTTCTTTCAGAAAAGCTCCATTCGCCATGTTCAACAATAACTCCTGGAATCTGACATATTCCTGTGAAAAGAAATTGTCTTCCCTGGTTTATAGATTCCCCCAAATATGCTGTATATATGCCTCAACAATGAGTACAAAATTTCAGTTACGGACAAAACAATTCAGAATACTGGATGAAAGCAAAGACATTTAGATTTCCCAAAGAAAAAATCCTGTGATGTTTTCTTGTTTCGATCAAAGCAAAAGTATTTTGAGGAACACTATTTTAAATAATGTGGGGGAAAAAATATATTACTAAAATCTCCAATATGCAAAACTTTTTTCTGCCCCCAAACAGTTGCATTCCTTTTGGCATTGGCTTACTTTCCCGAAGAGTTAGAAGCAATACCAAACAATGTGAGTGCATCTTGATCATATTTTTTCCGGGTGTCTACAGAAACAGCATCATCTTGCAAAGTGTTTTTCTGGGGAGGTTCAACACTGCATGTTTCTGCAACAATTTCAAGCATCTGGCTATGGATCATATGGCCAGCTTCTTCAACCTCCTGATAAAGGCTGGGTGACATTCCTGGTTAGAACTTCTATTGGTGAAAACTGCAGGGCTGTGTTCCCACAAGGCTTGCAGATGACTCTCACTTCTGTCAGATTTGTCATCCAAGTTCAAAAGAAACTATTCCAGGGGCAGAGAATTTTATTTGTACAGGCTTTAGAAAGCTCAAAATAAAAATGAAAATTTTCTTGTTGAGAGAAATATTTTGTCCAGTATGAAACATATTAATTATTAACTTTGTTGCCCTTCTTTTTTTTTTTTTTTTTTTTGTGAGTGAGCCAGCAACTCTAGAATCAACCTCCTTAAGGTAAAACTTTTCCTTTCCAAAAGCACTTGAGAGGCAGAGAAGCAAATCAAGTGCTCCCAGATTGTTGAAGTGACTTAGCAACATTATTTTTCTTTACCTCAGGCAAAAGTACAAACCAAAACACCTGCATATATGCCTTTGCATACCATGCAAATGGTTTAGGGTCAGGTGAGGTCTCTCCAGAGAGACAACAAAGTATTTTCCTTAAGTCCTTCTCTTTGATGCAATTTGTCTTCCTGCCTCACCCATACCTCTCTGGTCCCCTCAGCATAAATGACAGGGAGAGCTGCTGCTGTAGTCCTCTTGAGCAGTCTATGTTCTGATTAAATTTAAGAGATACATTGCCATGCTCCTTGAATATTCAAGAATAAGGGGAGAAATGAGCTTCTTATTACAGAGATTTTTATATAATAGAAGACTGTCTGGCTTTAGTCACTCCTTGCTCTTTAGCATGACAGTTCACCATGGAAATGAGACTTCCTCAGCACATGTGGCATCTGTTCCTACCTCACAAGACTAAGCTGCCCACAGGTGGTGTGCCTGCTCATCACACAGCACCAGTAGAAGCACAGGAAAAAGCAGAATCAGGAAAAGTGCTGACACAGAGCTATCATTAAAGAAGAAAAAAGAAACATGCTGACCCAAGTCATTAGATGACTAGGCCATTTAAGATGAATGGAAATAAGTGTATTGCTTACACTACCTGCTCACCAAGGTTCAGCACTGGCTTCCCATGCTGTAACCAAACTGGAAGTGCCAGAGCTAAAAGAGACATCTCCCAAATTGTGGTAAAGGAGAAAGACGGTGCTGCAATTTCAAAGCAACAGCACATTTACCTTCCTCCATCTCCTTTACTCTATTCAACTTCTGTATTTCCTCACAAATTGGAAGCAAGGTTGTGCATTAAGCAAATTCACTTCCCTTGGATGTTGTTCTATGCAGACTTCCACTTTTTCAGATATTACACCAAAGTAGTCCCTTATTATTGGCCAGCAGGACTAGGGAAGTGATTTTTCCCCTGTACTTGGCACTGGTTAGGTCACACCTTGAGTGCTGTGTCTAGTTCTGAGCCCCCCAATTTAGGAAGGATGTTGAGATGCTGGAGCATGTCCAGAGAAGGGCAACAAGGCTGGTGAAGGGTCTGGAACACAAGCCCTGTGAAAAACCACTGAGGGAGCTGGGGTTGTTTAACCTGGAGAAAAGGAGGCTCAGGGGAGACTTTATCACTCTCTGCAACTCCCTGAAAGGTCAGGGTCAGTCTCTTCTCCCATGCAACTAGCAACAGGGTGAGAGGACACAGTGTTAAGCTGCACCAGGGCAGGTTTAGGTTGGACATTAGGAAGAAGTTCTTCACAGAAAGAGTGATTGGGCCCTGGAATGGGCTGTCCAGGGAATTGATGGAATCACTGTGCCTGGAGGTGTTTAAGAAAAGGCTGGATGTGGCACTTAGTGCCATGATCTAGTTGACAAGGTGGTGTTTGGTCATAGGGTGGACTTGATGATCTTAAGGGTCTTTTCCAACCTAGATGATTCTGTGATTTTCAGATTTGTATCCCTTACCTATTGCCATGACATCTGATGAGATAATCCAGTGGGCAAACTTGATCAAAGCTCAGGTTTTTCCCTTCCCCCAACACAGGGGAAGAAGCAAATATAACTGCTTCCATCTCATTTAACAACAAAAAAGCCTAACATTTTACATGTAGGATCTGGAACCATAATTTTCTAATGTCAAAGTTCACATGAAATATCTCTTATGTTGTCTCAGCCTATTTCCTGGCATAGAGTTGTAATCTCCGAGAACACATAAATGTTTCAGTGTTAGTACTAAGAAGCCACATGAGGGAGCATTCAGAGAATTGAAATGCTTTCCTTGTATCATTGTAAATAAGAGAGGGAATCAAACTTGATCCCTCTGGAATATATGGAATTCAGACAAATCTAGATGTTATTATTCATTTCTCCATTCATACTGGGATGCGGAAATTGTGATTCCCACTGAAGACAGACGGGTTTTTTCTTGAAAAGCCCATTAATGGTCTGAAACAGACAATTTCTTACTCTGGCCAAGGTACGCTGTGACTGGTATACCTGAAAGGGTGCACAGATAAATGGGTTTGCATTTCAGCTAAATGAAATTATAAGACACTCTGTATAGGTTATTCCAGGCTGAGTGTGACAGTAGTGCCAGTTTTCCCAGATTATCAGCAGCCTCGGCTGACAGTGGCAGGCAGTGGTAGCTTTCCCAGTTCCTGCAATATTCTGACTGAGCAAATAGCTCAGCCTACATGCTTCTAAATTACTTTTACACCTAATACTTTTGTATCTTAGAGCTTACTAAAAAACGAAATCCACAGGTATACAAAATTAAATTAATCCCACTATTCTTATAAACTGACTCATAATTTTTTGAATATTTGGGGTTGGCAATAGTGAATCAAAATGGGAAATAAAAACAATGTCCACATGAACTGTAATGGGAAATGTGTATACATTTGTGCTCTGTACTCTTATCCCAGAAAAAAACTGTCAGCTGCAACTTGGGCTATCCTCATTGACAGTCAGCTCAGTCAAATAAGATCATATGACTTTACCAAAAACATTTTTGTCAGTAGTGCTAAACAGGTGTTCAATAAATAAAACATTTAGCACTCTACCTCAAAAGTCAACATTCATAGGACTTGTTGTCAATCAAAGAAACTCATATTAAAGGTAATTTTGAAATCACTGGAAAAGGACTCCACCCAGATCCCATTTTTTCCTTCATTATTTATACCTAAAATTGGCTAAAGAGCAAGTATTAATGAATTGCATAAAAATCAGGTTTCAGCTATGATGTTATGATCACACATTGTTGTGAATATTTGACTGCAAAATTTGCAACTCTTTTTAAAGGGCAGAAGTTCCATTAGTCTCTTTGTTCCTTCTGCCTAAATTATATCATCAACTCCAGGCTTGGCAGAAAGGTGAAAGGGAAAGAGGAAAAAGAAAGGTAAACACAAGCTTTTAATCAAATATGTTTGCTTGGACCTTGTGGAGGAGTTTGGGAGTCTCCTCACTGCAGTTTTGGTGGAAGGCATGATGGATGCCAGCTGAGCCATGCCAGGTCCAGGGAGCCTGATGGCTATCTCCAAGCTGCAACAGGGCTTGGCTGCCTGTCTGCGGGGTGGCCCTGCAAATCACAGTGCAAAACTGATCCACACTTGAAATAATCCCTGTTTTTCTGAGGATTAAACTTAACCCAGATCACTCCAGTGAGCGGTTTACAGCTCTGTCCCCTGCCAAGTCTTTTTGTCGCAGCCAAGGGGGGAGCAATCTCTTGCACAGGAGCATACATCTGAGGGCAGGATCTCTGCAAGTCTCTGCTGCCAAACCCAAAAACCTGGACATGCACAGCCTGATGATGGAGGAGAGGCTGTGCATTCATCTGCTCTAATTTTTACCTCTCTCACTGCTTACTGATTTTCTTTTGCATGAGATCATCTGACCATTTTTATTAAACCAAAGAAGCTCTGAAAGTCTGGTGCTTGCCGATATCCTCATCTCCAGAGAACAATTCTTTCCAGCTCCAGTAAATAGGACTTTGAAGGTAAATGGTATTCTAGTGTTAATTTCAAAGTGAATTATTCAAAAAGTGCTCCATATGTCAACAAGCATCATTTTGTGGAACTATATTAATGTCTTAAATACAGTTCTCCCTTTCTAAAAGCTGTTTTATAGATCCAGGAAATATGTCTGGTATGAAGAAGTGCCTATTGTAAAGGATGTTTTAGCAGTTGTGTCCAATTAATGAGGAAGGCAGGATGTAGTCCTATATAAGAAATAGCACAACAGAAATAATTCCTTGGGGCTTGAGAATCTTCACACTTTCAGATACTGCACAGTTATCCATTCATTCAAGATACCAGATCAGTTTTGTTTCATAGTCTTATTTTAACTAAAAAAAAAAAAAAAGAAAAGAAAAAAAAAAAGAAAAAAGATAAGCCCTCCTTTCAACAAAGGCTCCATGTAAAGAATTGAGAAGCTGACAATAAGAAACTGTTGCTTTTCAGCAGAGATGCCTGAAAGTAAATCACTCAGAAAGGACCTCAAAGCTTCCAGGATCAGCTGAAACAAGCAGAAAACTCCCAATGATGACAGCAATGGCCATTCAATAAGGAAAGGACCAGACTGCAAGATTCCATTTTATCCCTGTGATTCAACCATGAGTTCCCTTATTTCAATTTCTCAAGTTCAAAAGATGGAAAGAAGACATATGAGCTGCAGAAAGCCCCCTCCTAGGTTTCTCCATATTGGCATGTTATTGAACACTTCTCAGCAAACAAACTATAGCCTTACTTTAAGGGAGAATGTATGTTCTTTGAAATTGTATAGCCATAGGGAAGTGCTAGGAATCTGAGCATAAATCTTGGTTTTCTGGATTGCTCCCATTCAGATGAAAAGGCCAAAACTTCCCATCTTTTATGTCCCACATCCGTTACATGAATTCTATGGCACTGAGGATTAAAAACAAATAAATGCAAATATTAAGAGGATTTAAAATGTCTGTGAGGTGGCTGTGCCCCTGTTATCTTCAGTACATAATGGCTGAATCTATCTTTATTTGTTACCAAATTGCTTAGAGGCTCAGCCAGGCTTGGAATCCTACAGTGAGGGCCAGTACAGACTGGGACATGAAGGTGACAGCAGGCAAGGATTGTTCTCATCCCTATTGTACTGACAATAATTGCGGCGTGGGGAGATTACACCCAACTGAGCGCCAGAAGCAGTTGCTACCAAAGGTAGTTCAAGGGCATGGCAGAAAGCTGAAACTGTTACCTCTGTGTCTAAACAGTGTCATAGCTATAACTGTAAAAATCAGTAGGTCCCCCTTAAAAAACAACCTGCCTCGTTTAATTCATGATTATACTCCCTGAGCCTCCTCAACGCACTTCATTTTCTTCACAAAAGAACTGGTAACTCTGATGTAAATGCTGGGAGCTCAAGCTTACTTGGGAGGCTGGATTTAAGATCCAGGGTTTGGTCTTGGCTCTCCATCTCTTACTATGCAGGTGAAAAATCTAGTCAGAGTTTATTTATATTTTATATATGGTTATATTTGTATCAAACACTATCTGGATTATTGCATTGTATTACTGGACGAGTGTTATTATTCCTGCTATTATGCTGTTTCTGCTCCTCACTCTCAAATTTTCCTCTCCTGAAGTGTTGAGTTGATCTACACTGTTCATACTTAAAATATAGAGGAGAGAACATTTGTGGTGACACTTTTCAAATCAATTAAAGCCCTGTAATATTCGGCTGTCTTGCGAACTGCACACACCTGCCAGTTCCTGTAACCACAAGCTCCTGCAAATCGCACTGGCTGTTTGTGACGGAAAACGAAAGAATGAGATATCTTCTGTTCAGTGGGTTTCAGGCCTTTTTTTTATAGTGACTCTTATGCATGACATCTTATGCATTTGAGCTGACCACAGTGTTGTCCTTTCACATTGCCAGTTAATATTAATAAGATATCAGTGCAATATTTTTTTATTGGTGATGACTTGACTTTAAATCCTCAGGTTTATTAAAAAATTTAATACCTCTCAAAACTTATGGTCAAGTCAATAAATCTTAAACTGCTTTTCTTTGTGAAAAACACCCATTGGCATATTCAGCTACCTTACAAAAATCACCTGCATAGCAAGCAGCCAGAAAGCAACAAAATCTTAAGACATTTTCTTGTGGACAATTAAAGGATGAGAGCTTAAAATCCAAAATTCATCTTGTTGGCTAGCAAGACAAACTGATTCAGAAAAGGACTTGTGCCACACATTCACGCCTGGGTTATGCTAGCATTATGGTCTCCTGACCATAACTTTACTGCCATACTGTCAAAGCCTAACTACTACTACTACTACTACTACTACTGCTACTACTACTACTACTACTACTTCTGAATATTCAATAGGAGAACTTGATGGGGGAAAACTGGAGGACAGCCCACCACAACCCTGTCTGCCCAGAGTTAGAGGTGCTGTGGAGAATTTCACCACTGCTCACACATGCTGCTGAGCACAAACAAACAGAATTTTTTCCCTGGGATTTACAAGTTGGCCAAGTTTCAGCAGATTTTCATAAGGCTGGCTAAAAGAGCATCATCAACATGAGGCTGACAGACCTGCTTACTTACCAAATAACACTTAGCCAATTTTTGAATTCCTGTTCTCAAGCAGGAAGACACAATAAATGAAACAAGTTTTCCTAGAACAAAAATAAAGTCCTAAACCAAAATATTTCTCACTATCTTAACTCCACAGGTTATTCTGATTTCTTTCTCACAAATATACAAGTCATCTTTACATGATCTTCAGCAGAGAAAATACTATTCCCAGTAACAAAACTCTACCAAAGTTAAAAAACAGATAAAGATGGTCCTTATCGGGCCATGTCAGGCAACTTTCATCATGGTGCTCCAAGCTGAGCCAAAAAAATTTGTATGTTTAAACAGTGTAAGAGAGAAAACTAGCAGGAGAAATATATCTGAGACATGTCTGGAGGTGAGATTTGAACAAGACAAAATTGCAAAGAGCTTTGGCTCTAAAGGTAATGTGTGGGCTGAATGATGTATGATAATCATACCTTTCTTTACTTTTTTTTTTTTTTTAATCCACACATGCTGCTTCTTATGAGCTAACTTCTCTGGAATGAGCATAGTTGAAAATATAATTCTTACAGTTTTTAGTGATACAGGTATTTTTAAGTGGCTACCATGTCCATGCTGTCTGACTGAAAAGAGGCGACTGCTTTGTAGGCTGACTATTTGTATGGCTCACCAAAACAGGTCGAAGTGCCAAACATAATTTCAGTTAATTTGTACAAAGCCAGTGAGAAGTCTAACTCTTGCTGTCCCTCCAGCCATGTCCTGGCACATCTGGGGAGGGTACAATAAGGGCTGCTGGAAGGTGTATTTATGAGTGCCAGGGTTTATTGCTGTGCCTTATTCCATCTGGTTTGCTGGCATAGTGGAGGCCCACAGCCCATGATGGCCTGCAGAAGGCTATGTGTGGCACAAATTGTAGGTGAGCTAACTGGTGCAGGGAGGGACTTGGTCGCAGGCTTTCACAAGTGCATCCACTTTGCTCAGGAGCAATTTGCTCAGGGGCACTCTCTGTGCACTGCAACTGCACAGGCTGGCTTTGAAATTCCATAGAGAGACTATGGTATTTTCTTCTTTCTTTGGGCTTCCTTTCGTGGGAGCATTAGAAAGGGTCTGGGGAAAGATATCCTGAGTCCTTTTCCTCAGCTTTCTTGGCCCCTCCTGCAATCAGAGGTGTTTGGAACCTGTTTTCTATCTCCTGAGCGCCATCCTCCAGAATGTTTGCTCCCACACATGCTTTTATTCTCCCAGCTCTCTACCTCTACCCTTCTAGGAGTAATAGTGACTGGCACAGCAGCCAACCTGGGTTTTTTCATAGCTCTTGGCTGCTGAGTTACATACTCAGACTGGCCCAACTGCACTTGCTCACCAAAGGTCTGCTCCCTCCTCACTAAATGCAGTCATTTCCATGAAACTTCTAGAGGGAAAATAGGTTTTTCATGGTGTTACTTGCAGTCTCTCCACCAAAGCCGTAACATATGAGCTTAGTATCAGCTCTTCCACCACCACTGAAGAAAGTTGTACTGACCTGGTTAACCTGTGTCAGAGGCTCTGTCCCTTACTCCCACAACAAACTCTTTTGGACTACAGGAGAAAATGGATAAAAGCAAAGCAGAAAGAAGGAAAACATGTGCTGTAGTCTTTAGTTTTCATGATCTCTCTCTTCCTCCCTTGCAAAATAAATGCAAAAAATGCGTCGTCTGTTCAGCAGGTAGGTCAGCAGACGCACTCTCTGCCCTGGACGTTCTGCATGAAACAGGGTATGAGTTTACATTTACTGCATGTGAATCTACATTTTGAAGTGAATTCACAAACTAGTGCAGTTACAGTACCAAAACCAACCACATTAAGTAAACTTCTGTCCCAACAGTGTGAATACCAGTGTCGGAATCGTAATTGTGGTTGTATTTTCAGTTGCCAAAACCCAGCAGATTGAGAGTTTTATAGATCCTGAAATTGTCATGCATGTACCAAACCAATGGCAGGTCTTCAGTGATTTTCTATCGCGCATAGCTTGCTCACAGGATAGCATGTTTAACTGGAATTTGTCTAGTAGCTGCTTAAGGGATGTAAAAAAATGACTGAAGAGCACAATGGCAGCTGATCAAAAAAGTGACAGCTGATAACATCATTCTCCACTTTATTATAAATATATAAACCCGTATGGGCTCACTGGGATTAATATCTTAAAACCCATACACTGTTTTTTCAAAGATAGTACAGATGGAGTCTGTTCTATTTGTCTGTGCTCTATTTATCTGTCAATGGCTATATTCTAGAAGGTCACATTTCCTTTCATTTTTTTCTCTAGATTTTCAGATTCTAATTAATGAAAAATTGGTAAGAATTTTGTTACACCTTTTTTTTTTGTTAGCTGTCTCTTCCAACCTCAGAATTGCATACCACCAAGACAGCCCAGTTGCCATTCTAAATGCACTGTAAAGTACTGAAAGATGTTGCTATGTCAGTTCTAAATTAATTTGGTTTTGTCTGAAAGTCCATCATTTTCCTCTTTCATATCTAAATCACTTCTACTTCAGATGTCTCTTTTTTCGTGTTTGGTGTAGTGACAAGAAATAAAAATGGCACTTTCGAAAAAAAAAAAAAGGAACTGACTGATTTCTAAAATAGAATCATATATTTATACTTTTCCCTCACATGATTTATATTGCCTGTTTTTCTCATCCCTTTTGGGCACAGCTTGCCAGGTTTAGATTTAGAGCAGCTTCTAATTTTTGGCCACTAACCTCTTTCAACTAAACAGCACTTTACCTCTCATTTCATGCTTTCTCTACTTCCTTAACAGTCATTTGTGAATATAAAAAAACAAGATATTAAAGAGGCACATCTTTCCTCCAGGCAAAAAAGAGGCTGGTTTTCCTTTCGGTTCATATTCCCTGCTAAGTGTTTTGAACATCCACATGATTAATTTTACAGGTTTTCCTAGAAGTAACAAAGAGCAACTTGTACTTCATTGGGGTGATCATTCCTTTTACAGGACATTGAAAAACACAACTTTAATTTCCATTATAAATGCATCTACTACATGCAGATACATGTAGTACCATATAGGTACAATATGCATCCAATACATATTGATACCCTTACATGGTAATGTTTTAAGGCTTTAAACCTAGGCTTCTCTGGAGTCAAAGTCCAAGTCCTCAGGTATTTCACTGACTAGCTGTGGCATTTTGTTATCCCACAGCTGATCTACTTTTTTTCAAAATGTATAAAGCAGCACCTCAGTCCCAGAATGTGTCATCTTTGTTGCCTGAGGAAAATTGGTGCCTCTCCGGAGCCTCCCCTGAGAAGATTGACAGAAGTACATTTGTGAGGTCTTTAGCAATATGGTTTAATTACCTCTCACCTTCATTTTCTGTTTTTTATTTTCTTTATTTTCAACCTACTTGTCATGATATGATCTTTATTTTTCTCCTCCAAAGAGTTCCTTGTTTGTTTTCACAGTTTGACCACCTATTTTCCACATCTGCCCTTATCAGTCAGAATTTGAACGCTTTATTGGCTCCACAGTCTGCCCAAAGTACCTTTGTGATTTAACCATGAGAAAGTTTTTGTTTTGTTTGCTTATTTTTGTTTTATGTGCCCAAATACATTTGCGGGCCAGTTAGTGGCTAAACATTTGTGTTGATAACTCTGCTTCACTCTCCCATCTTCTCTGATTGTTTTTCATCTTTCCCATTCTTTGTGGCTTTCTTTCTGATGTTTGCAGCTTATTTGTAGACTGGAATTCCTGGTTCACACCCAAAAATAAAAATATTGACCTATTTTTGCCTGCCCCAATACTCTCTTTCTTCTCTCATGGATCACTCCCCTCCTGTTTTCTGAAGATACCTGACATCTACCTATACTGTAGAGTTCAAACACTTCCACACCTGCTGTCTTACATAGTCAAGTTTCACATCCACAGATAAAAATCTTTAAAGGCAGATTAACACCTAATAACAAACTCTGAGGAATGGACCAAGTCCCAGACCTTTGATGTCTTCCCCCTCCATAGCAATGAAATCTTTAAAATGATGCTAACCTTACAAATCACATTTGGAGTTACAAACAAGACAAAGATAACTTTGTGCACAGCTTGATCAAATGGATTTCTGAATAAACAATAAAGTTATGGGATATATTACACAAAGATCAAAATCACTGAAGTTTTCTCGTTTATCTTCAAAACCCAGAAGCAAATACTAAGCTCATCCAGGATTCGTTCAAGGTGAAATAAAAATTTCTCTGCTTCTGAAAATAAAGAGCTAATCAAGACTGATATGAATCTATATGATTTCCAAAGAATTAGGGAGTTCTCAAAGTATATTACAGACATAATGGATATCCAATTCTATTCAATGTACATCATGAACAAAATAAATTAATGTCTCTAGTTACATATAGACAGAAGTGCTGTTGATGTCCTAGATGTTTTTACCACATAAGATTTATAGGACGTGTTCCTATTAGACTGGGTTAGAGAGGCCCTGGTATTTAAGATATATTTCTAGATTGGAAGACAGTACAGAATATGAAAATTTTATTTGTCTTCAGGCCAACCAGAAACCAATGGAATTGTTTGAATGCTTTAGTAATTTCTCCTGACAGAATTTGATCCATAGGAAGTTTTGCAGAGTAAATTGCATGGGAAGAAGAGTAAATGATAGTATTAATTAAGAGGGATGGGGACATGGATTATGTTGACTGTTGTGTATATATCACTGTGCCATGTGCATTAGCTCAAGCATCTACAGTTACCAATAGGTGGCAGAATATTAAAAAATAAAAAAAATTGAACTCACCTTTAAGCAGAGATTCAAATGTAAGCACATTTTCTACATCTATCCCACATCTGCATGGAATTAGATGCAAAGAGAAAAATATTTGTGAAGGTGACACATGACTTGCTCGGATTTTCCATATTTTTAAATAATCTCAGCAATTTCCTTAGAGTGTGTGAAAGCCCACAGTGCAAATTATTTGATCCTTGTCACTGTTTATCTAATAAGCCATAAATTCCTCTGAACTTTTGGAGGGTTTAGCTCACTCTGGATTCTGAGAACACTATTCTTCTGCCATGTGATCCCGAACAACACCCTTTCATACTTCCAGAGGTGAACAAATCTTGTAAACTGTGAGATGTTAACCGAAAAGAATTACTCCAATAGAGGATACTCAGAAGACCAGCTGAATTCTCAAAGAAATAGATTACTAATGTTTCTGAAGAAGGAAAACGTATAGAATTTTAAAATTTCATGTGTAAAATAATTCATGGAAGTAAAATAAAGTCATGGTAGCCTGTTATGAAGTTTGAAATACTGATCATATCAGCAGTTGGTATATCTTACCAGGGGATATCTGTGTTAGGTAACATAGTACAGTGGCTCTAGAGTTTTCTACCTTGTTACATCAACCAAGAGATCAAGAAAATTTTTTAAAAAGGAGGAATATGTAGTAAATCAAACTTAAGTCCATCAGTATTTCTGATTTATTTGTTTCCAAAAATGTAATTACAATCACCATGTTCTTCATTTCATTAGTGGTAGCTATTAGATTTGGATAAAAGAAACAGAGCCAGATGTACTGATGAGAGAGGTCTAGGATATCTGGTTGCAGGTAAAATTGCTAATGCAACATTTTTAGCACTAAAATGCATTTATTAAAGTTCTTTTCACATCTCCTATCTGTTCCCATCACAGTCAAATGGACAAAAAAAAGAGATTGGGCTAATAGGATTTAACATTCAAATCATCAAGAACATTACCATCAACTATAAAAGTAAATGAAAATATTTATACCCACAAATGTAGGCTAAATTTTCTTTTTTTCCTGAAGAAAACAAGACTGTTCTGAAATTTCCAGTACTTTATATTTCTGAGCAGAAATTGACTATGTGTCTGCGTCAGCTGTTGGAAATCAAAATACAGATCCATAAACTATGACTGGAATGAGAACTGCTCTGAACATAATATTTAGTACCCTGTGCACTTTGTGTCCAGGATATGAATGAGACTTTATATGCACTTAGAGCTAATTTGAAGAACTTCTACTTTAAGGCACGTTGGGCCAAATAGATGTTTCCCAGGAGAGCTCAGACTCAAGTATTTCAAATATTTGTAATGTGCACATCCAGTTGCGTCCGCAGAAACTTGCCACTGACACAGCTCAAACCCCACTGTCTTCACTACAGGCATCCTCTAACACAGCAGGTCAAGGAACGGCTTTATTGCATCAATGTAGTGAATTCTTATAAATCTTATGGATGAGCTGCAAATGGAAAAATATGATGCACCCAGCCATCTGAGAGGAAGTAAAAGAAAAAAAATATAATGTTACAGAGTTTAAAATATTTTTTTAAATTCTCAAAACAGTTGGAGAACCCCATGGTTTTTCTATCTGCTTCCATTTCTAATGGGGGATTATTTCTATTTCCTACCTAATTGTTTAACAGCTAACCTAAGAAACATGAAAAATGGTAAAGGAAAAACATATTTAACTCTGCTTCAAAAGTTGGGGTTCTCTGATGGTGTTTTTTGTGTTTTGGGGGTTTTTTTTTTGTTTTTTTGGGTTTTTTTTTGGGTTTTTTTTGTTTTTGTTTTTGTTTTTGTTTTTGTTTTTTACTTGGTTTCTGTTTTGTTCTGTTTTAATTTTAGAAAAATTAATATAAAGAGAATTTTCTCACCAGGACTGTTTTTCTAAACTCTTGCTGCTTTGTTACTCACAAAAAAGAAAATAAATACGGTAATTCATAACGTTATCATGTCTAGAATAAAATAAGGCCAGAAGATTTTTCCCTGCATGGGCTTCATGCTCATTCAAAGATCTAAAGCCGAATAAATGTCATGCAGTTAGGACTAAATAACCCCTTAGGAGCTATGGGGATGATAGATATGCATGTGCCATCCAAAAGCCTCCAGTAAGCATGGAAAGAAGGAAGATAAGAAGAGCACTTTTCAGCTCCAAAAATCTTCTAGGCCCAGGCACAGAGATGTTTAATGATCTTAAAATAGAGCATAGTCACCCTCCACCTAACACTCACGCATGAACACTCAGCCAGAGGCCACCCCTTCTCTTTTCCACCAAAGCCATAGGATCCCAAGGGGTGACCTGAGCCCTGAGCAGTGTTTTGGGATTCATACTTGATTTATGAAGCTTGAGTACAAAGCTGAGCCAAAAATTGGTGGTACTGTTGGTGTCCTTTACCCAGGTTTCCTTTTTTTCTTCTGAATTGTTTTGAGTAACAGTATGGAGTTGGGATGAACAGTTGTAAGTGACCAATGCCAACACAGAAACACACTAAAACAGAGGGGTAGGTGATACTCTGTTAGCCTGATTCTGACATTCTTATTTCTCAAATTTTTCCCTTAAGGTCAGTAGGTTAATGTAGTACTCCTTTCTGAATGAGTATGTCAATAGTTTACTCTAGGATCCAAAGTTTTCCCCCATCTACAATTTTCCAAGCCTTTAAGAATTATTGGGCTACATTTAATTTCTTTGGATATGCTCAATTGTTTAATCTGATTTACCAGACTGGGGCATTAGACATTTATTCTTCATTATTGTCTGGTTAGAGCAGTCTGGAAGTTGCTCTCGACTGGGGGGAAACAGCAACTGCAATCTGCTGCTCTAGTAATAGTAACATTCCCAGGCAGACACTGAGAGAAAGAGGGGAATAAGAGATGAAGGGTGCCACAAGTCAGACAATAATGTCTCTCCACACGCTTACAATATTAAATTTCATGAACAAAATGCTATCATTTTGAGATGTTGTTTTAAGAGACACATATTTAAATAGAAGAAAATGGGCTAGAAACCATGCAGTGTAGGCTTTTAGCCATATTAGCAGGCAGTTTGATTTTAGCACAGTATCATTTTATAGAATAAGGTTAAAGCTGCCACAGGTGACAACAAGAGGCTGTAAATAGCTAATAGGTGCGCTTGATAAAACAATAGCATACCTGGAGGAAGGACATTAATATACTGCTAGCAGCTTTTTTTTTCAAGTGTCTACAGTTCTCCCCCCAGCTCCTGATGTTCTCATCTAATTTCCAAGTCATGCTTCTGAGGCCTTAGCATCCTTTTGCAAATGTCAGTGTTAGATTTTCCTCCTTGCAGAGGAGAAAGGCACTAAATTTGAGGGCAATGCAATGTGTTTGGATAACACCTGTCATAGAAAATAAAATAATAATGCTAAATTATAAAATCAGTAATGCCAATCTATGTTACCTGTAGCACCAAATATCCAAGTATACGTGTAGCTTATAATGCCTAGAGTAGGTTTTACATCTTTTCAAATTGTACAAATCCCAAGGCAAAAGAAAGTATGAAGGCAAGAGGTCTCAAATCAGGATTTTTTTATAGGGTTCATCAGAATCAGCATTATTATGTGGGTTTGGCATATGCAGCCTCTTGTGTCTAAAAAAAATTCCAAGATTCTTATCACCAACTGAAATATTGTGCCAAGAGAAGTTTCTATCTTATGTGTAGCTGTGACGGAGACACTCATGGCACGTAGCTAGTTACAGCAGTAAGGCAATAACAGAGTGTATCTTCACCTCTATTTAATCACAACATTAAGAAGCCAAGTCTGCTCAGAGGATAATTTTCCCTATATTAGTCAAAAGCAATAAACAGTAACAAGCATTTAATTTCTTTACAAGGCATAGACAATCTCTGAGCCAGCCTCTGTCTCTGTTTCTGCAAGCTTACACAACATTGTCCCAGCTAGATAATAAAACTAAGCATTTTAGGGATAAATTCCTGCAGGTAAATTAATTTCCCAATAAATCAAAGAAGGTATACCCAAATGTTATCTCACTTTATCAGTGATTAACACAAAGACATTTCCTGCAATGCCTCCTTCCATTTTGCCTGCTCGAATTCCAAATGATGATTGTACCTACATTGCAATGTGGGGCTCTTTTCTTGTCATCCTCCATCTCCATTTGATTTACCACTAAGTATCTAAATTTAAGGGAAAAAAAGTAAAATTATCTAGAATTGAATTGGACTTTCCCCCTTGAATATAGTCTCATTGGGTTGGACAAAGCAATAGCCATAGGCTTTTTGGTGTGGTTTGGTTTGGTTTTGGGTTTTATACTAAACACTTTTTTTTTCTGATTTCTACAGTTTGCTGTGGAGTTTGGCAGTTTGATTCAAAGGGCAAAGCTGAGGAGAGGGCTGCTTTCTTGCTGTTCTGGTGCAATAGAAAGAAAAATGTTTCCTTTAGTGTTCACCACCATGTTGGGGGTTTTCTTCCATTGGTGGATGAGAAGGTTGAGAGATAAGACTGAGACATTTCAGCCCCTCCTTTTGCCAGGTCATTATGTTTTCTAAAGGCAGTTTATTTCACCTGCCACTTCTAGGAAAGGTGAATAGTGACAGGAGCAAGAAGCAAACCCAATGAAAAGCCATAGCCTAATTTTCAGGATAAAAAATAATAGGATAAAAAATTTTTCAGGATAAAAAAAAATTTTGAATATTTAAGTCAATTTTTTTTGTCAGTTAAATTAATAACATCCAAACCAAAATAATTTATGCCTGGCTCTTGTAAGGTCCTTGAGAAATCAAGAAAATTAGTTATGTTGTATGTTGAACTGTCAATTTAATCTTCAAGTAAGCTAAAGAAAAACTAAAAGGGAAGTAACGAAATACTATTTTTTCATGCTGTATAAATCTCCTTTCCACAAAATCACAGCCCTCTATACAAAGTTGTTTAGCAGGTATAATTTATTATTTATATTATGTTACCAGCTCATTAGCTTGCTTCAACCAAATCCAACTTTTACTGTGCAGAGCACTGCACAAATATATATAAATGACATTTCCTGGAGCTATGTGTAACAGAGACCATCAGTCACACTGTACATATTGAAGTGGAATTACATCCAACTGAAGGCATAGGGGCTGTGTCACTGATTTCAGTAGAGGTGGAATTTCACTCACATAAATTAAGCCACAAAAATTAGTTGACTTATTACCTTGAGGCAAGATAGAAAGAATCTCAAAGTGCAGTGTGGAGAATTTTGTTTTTATTGTTTACGTGGAATTCAATGAACCATGGATCAGATCAAACATTTAGTTTTATATATTCCCATTTATTGATCAAAGCCTGAGATTATCCATGTAGTACAATTTTCCAAGCAGAAACACAGGACTGTATGTAGTGGTTTGGTCCAAGATACTCATTACTGTTTATCTTCTGTGAGATAAGAATTAGGAGAAACGCAAAGCAGGCCCCAAACGTGAAAGAATATAAAGAAGTTTATTAACAGACCTAAAAGAAGGAAAAAGAAAAAAAAAATTATACCACACCTTCAGAACTCTTCTCCTCCCCCCACCTTCCTCCCTTCTCCCACTGACAATGTAAAAAGACAACCCTTAAGATGTTCAGTCTGTTTACCACTTCCATAATAACCTTGTTCAGTCCATTTAGAAAGAGAAGTCTCTTCTTGCTCATGCTATGAAAACATTATCACAACGAGACAGCCACCCACTTCCAAATATTGTTCAGTCCATTTAGGAAGAGGAGTCTCTCTGCTCGCATGTGAGTCCCTTCCCCCGACTTGCAGCTTTTCCCACAACTGCTTTCGAGGGTCCGCTCTTGAAGTTTTCTGGGGTACAATTTTAAGGTTGAGCCGTTCAGAAACAAAAGTTCTCTTCCCCCATCTCTGGGAGCATTTCATCTCTAAGAACAGAGGCCCTTCTCCTTCCCTGGGAGCAAAGGATCTTCCTCAGCATCATCTTTAGGACTATCTCTGGGAGCATCTCTAGGAACTGAGGTTTTCTCCTTTCCCGTTTGGAGCAAAAGTCCTCATCGCTTCCATCTCTCCCTGTTCAAACTTCTCATGAAATTACAGCTGCGTCAGCATCTGCCTATCTCAGCGCAGGTGCTTTTGCTTGCGAGTTGAACACTCCACCCCCCATATCTTCATGAAATTACAACGGGTACTCTGATATATCATAGCTTCACAACAGAATTTCAGCTTTAAGCATCTCCTCTCTCTCTTCCCTCATGTTTTCAGCTCTTCACAGCACTAAAAGGGTTAATCTCACCTCGGCCTTGCAGCTGGAATGTGGCTTATCGAAGTGGAGAGGGGGGAGAGCCGAGCTGCTCCGGCTGCCCACGGCAAGGCAGTGGGGGAGAGTTCCACGGCTGGAACAGGTCCATCGGCTCCAGGATGGCCGTGGCCCGGCCCAGCCTGGCCCGAGCAGGGCCTGGACCGGGCCCACTGGCCCCACACGGGGCCCGCAGCCACCTGTCCCAGCACCGGAAACGAGAGAGAGCTTGAGGGGGGAGTTTGTCTGTTCTTAAGTGTGTATCACAGAGGCGATCACAACTTCAAGTGGCTTAAAGCATTGTCCATATTCAAACTGGCCAGCTGATAGGTTCTATCAGGTCATAGAGGAAGCTGTAAGCACCCCTTTGCAAGAACATCACTTTCGAGACTATGCCTGCTAACCCATGACATTGTATTACACAATATAGCAATTGAAAACATTTTGTGTGTTCACCTACATTCCACACATATAAACAAAATATACAAAATGTAGTTAGTAAATTGAAAAAATTTTTTTTGATGATGAATATATTTATTTGGTATTTGATGCTTGCTAATTAATATATTCATGTTTCCCTTTTGGGATAGCTTAGAAATTCTGACCATTTGTTGCTTGCATATATGTGTGTCACACATTGTATACTGTGTAACAATCCAGTAAACCACTTAGTCTAATATTACACAAGACTAATAAATAATTTTCTATGTTTACACTTAGAATAGAATAAAATATATTACTATATAACAATGAATATTTTTATGTGTTCTATTATTTTTTAAACATTGAGAATATAATTTGTATCTTTTTGCTAATAAGCCTGCGTTCCAACCCTGTACCTTTGTTTCAGTATCTCGCATTTGAAGAAAACAAGATTAAGGTAGGAATTTTAGTGTTGTAGGCTTACTTGCTGTTTTGCTAGGCTGAAGCACCTAGAAGAAGTGCTGTGTAGGACATCCATAAACTCTACATAATAATTATATGAAGTTAATAAAATGATTAATGCACATGACAAAAAAATTCAGGCTTTACAAAAAAAATCCCAAATCCACAACTTCAAATGCTTTTTAATCTTTTTTGTTGTGGTGTAATGGTATGAAAAGTTGAGATTTTTTTTTTGACTAGTTTGTTTTGTGCTGGTATTGGCTCAAAAGAAACTTGTTTTTCTCTTCCAGTTGCTTTTGCAAAGCAACGCTAAACCAATGGACAAATGAAAATTAAATAGAAGTCAGCTGGACCGAGTCTTCTAACTTTGCAGGGTGGTTGTCTTTTAAATCAGGCCTCGCTGGGTCACTACAAAAATCCAGCAAGAGCAGCAGGCACTATTAGCTCTCCACACCACTCAGTGGCGCTTGGAAAAGCCCAGCCTGTGTTCTTAATGGATGAAGGCACACGTGGGCTAAAGAGCTGAGGCTGGGATCTCTTCCAGGGCATGTTCCTAGAAAATTAGGCCTGTGGCAGAAAGATGTTTGCGTGTCACTCCGAGTCACAAAATCCAAAAAGGGCACATGTAGGAGTTTGTAAGCATGTGGATGGTTGACCACTTTTTACATCGAGGGCTGAGATGAATAATCCTGACAGGAGGAATATGGCCAGGGTCCCCTTTCAAGAGATCACAAAAGTTCCATCTGAAATTCACATGCGATTGTCATAGGGGGGGAAAGTCTTATGCTATGAATATTTCATTATCAGAGTGAGAAAGCATTTTCCCCTCAAGCAGATTTTGTTAGTTAGCACTTTTCATCTCTAGCCTTTGCAGCAAAATCCCAGGTTGAATTACATGCTCCCTGAAATATGTTGAAGGAATTCCCCTCTGCTCGCCACAAAGTCATTTTCTGTGGTAGAGCATGGAAAGAAGGATAGAGAAAGAAAAATCAAAGATAATTAGAAGGGGAAAAATGAATAAAATATCACTAAGAAAATTCCTGCCATGGTGCATCAGGGAAATCAAGGAGAAAATCAGTATCTCAAAGACCTCTTTTTCAGTGTATATTCTTCCTTATGAAGAAAATATATAGACAGTAACCCATGGATTAGAAGTTAATGATTTCGAATATAACATGTAAATATAAAAATATTAATTATTTCACCATTCATACCTGAAGAATTCAAAACACTTTCTAACATTTTTTCTCTCTCTTCTGCTTTCACAAATGCAGTATGTAATATTAAAAATGTCTATGGACCATTGTCAGAAGATGGACTGCAAACAATATTTGGCCAGTTGTACACTCGTCTACCTATTTCACACACAATTGTATGAGCACTGTCACTGCACATATGTCCCAAAACATTTTATAGACTGCAGTGTGCAGAATTTTAAAGGGAATTTTTAAATGGATCAAGCTTAAATTTTCCATATAGTTGCTCTTTGAGGCAGTCTTGAATACAGGAGATTTGCTCTAACCACTAAAGGGCAGAGCAATTTTTTCATTTAGACATCTAAACTAATAACTCATATCAACCTTTTTTTTCCTCTAGACAGAGGCTTTTTCAATAATCATAAGCCAATACTTTTTTTAAAGTTTCATTTGGCTTCTTATATGTAGACTTAAGAAAATGTTTATATAAGTTTGAAATGTAAAGTTACTCTATGAGATGTGGAGGGAACAATCCTAATTAGACGATTTTTTATCTACAAGGTATGTGCTCTGAGACAAAACTTAAAGTGCATAAGTAATGTCATCATCTATTGTTTTGTAGTTGTCTATTTTGTAATCTACGGTTCAGTGCTCATCATTTATAGGTTTTTTTTCCTTTAAAAACCCTTTTAAGTCTTAACATTAAACATTAACAATAGGGTCAAACTAAGCACAGAAGGTGCACTTGAAAAAAAAAAAAATAGGGTGGCTGTTACCATGAAAGAAATTTTGAGGAAAAAAAACATTCAGGAAGTGTAGCCTCCTCTGGAAATGTCCCCCATAGATTTCTGTATGCAACACACATGGGAGAAACAGGAACTCACAGTGCTTCCTTCTCTAATTTGCAGGTCTTCATAAGGCTATGCGGAGCTGCCAGTTTTTGGAACATCCCTGGTATAATTACATTAACCTCATCTGGTGAAATCTGAATGTAAATTACATCTTCACTTAATAAGAGGATGTAATTGAAGTGTTCTCAGTCATTGTGTCAGATTTCTTAGGGAAGATTTGATATTATATACATTTTAAATGGTCCTTGGGTTTTAGAAAAAGTCTGTTGAAAAGGAATTTTACATCTCAGTGATTTTTAAGAATGAACTTCAAAGAAGGCAGGAAATATAAGTATTCTTGTCCTCACTGCAGCTATAAATGGTTGGGATCTTTAGTCATGGTAAATGAGAACAGGCATGGGGATTTCTGAATTAAAGTATCAGCCAGCCAATTAGCTGTAGAAATAACATCCTTCCCCTCAGGATGGAGTCATCTCTTCCCAGTTATAGCAGCCCAAATGTCAAATATGTAGTAAATGTTGTGAATGAGAAAATCTCAACACCTTTTTGCCTTATTTTAAACAAAACCAGTTAGGTGTTGCTTTTTCTTTTTTTTTTTTTTTTTTTTAGTAATTATGTTATTTGATCACCCAGCACAATTTTCTTCCTCCTCTGACATTGTCAGAGGTGGCAACAGGGGAGGGGACCAAAGCACTTTTCAAAGTGGTTAAAGAACACTATAATGATTGGCTACTAATTTTCTTCTCACATCATTGAATTTTTAGATGCCTTTGTACAATACTTTATTACTGAATACATTTAGTGGTATTTATTTCCCCTTAATAGGCCTCAAGGTGATGAAAGACAAGATAAAGAACTATAACAGAATTTTCTCTAGCTCAACACTTTTAGCCTTACAGAAGGTTTTTTATTAATTTATTTTTATTTCTTTTAATTTTATTTATTTCTGAGCTGAAAAAACCTGTTAATAACTTCTTCCACAGATTTTTTTTTGTCAAAAGAACTTTCTTTTTGCTAGAAAATAGTTAAAGATTCTTTATATAGAATTTCCCCCCCCTGTTTTGTGAAATATTGCAATGAAAGGAAGACATGTAAGAAGTAATTTCTTATTGAACTGACTACTTAATCGTTGGTCACAAAAACCTCTTGGCATCTCAGGGAAGTCTTATGTGTTCAATTTTTTATTCCATATCTCCCCCCCCCTTCCTCCTCAGTCTGTATCAGTTGGTCTAATAAAGCATATGACCATACTCTATGATCCTTATGTCTCTTACGCCTCTGGATTATCAAAGACAAATCATTACTACTCTTTTAAAAAATAATATCATTTTAAAATGTTTTAATAATTCCAAAACACTTCTTTATTGTAAAAAGAAACATGCTGAATGGAAAAAAACAGTGCTCTGGTGAAAAGATTGGTGATGTTGTCACTAAAATCTTACTGAAGGAAAAAAAAGCATGTTTAATTACAAAACCTCCAAAGTAAAAACATCTTTCTGAAAACAACACAAAGATAATAAACTATAACTGGAATTTGACACTAGACAATTTTCATCCAGAAATAAGATGCAAATGTTTAACAGTAAGAGTAATTAACCATTGGAATAAGTGACATTAAAATGAAGACAGGATGTTTCCTAAGAGGTATCATTTACTTCAGCCGTATTTATGGAACTGGAAGCAAGAATTAATTCAGGGAAGTGCATCCATTAGATGTCATGGATGAGTCAGCAACATCTCAGAAACAGCAGCATCAATCTTCTCATGAAACTATCATGTAGCACTTTGTCTATTACAAGCAGATCATTGACCACAGGCATTAATATCTGCCTTGCTCTGTATTGTAAAATGTCCTGAAACTAAGCTGCTAATAACCTAAGAAATTCAGATGGACTCTGAATCAGACCATCTTCACCATAATTTTTCCTAGCTAGGAGCACTCATGAAAAACAGGATCCTGTTGGGCTTGTTAGCATCAGGTGATGGCTGTTTAACAAATCTCTCTTATTTAAGGGTAGCTGGCTGCCCCAGAATGAGGCATGAGTAATGCCATAGCAAAAAACCCCCAAACGAAACAAACAAGGAAAGCAAATTTTAAAAGGAGAAATGGAGAAAAAGGAATCCACCTCACACCCTGTTATACTGTCACAAGCATAGACCAAAAGTTTGTGCCAGTACTATTTAATATAATATTTTTGGGAACCATTAATGTTGGTTTTATTTTCCCTTTGTGTACCAGATATGCTGCAGGTCTTAAGTGCAGCAACAAGGAGTTTTCTAGGTGGTCAGCTGTGGGATATGCCATTATTTCCCTTCTGAGGTCTCCCTGTAAATTCAGCCTGTCAGATGTTTGAGACCTACCCAGATACTGTGACTCTTTATTGCTGCACAGTGACAGCTAACAGGTTTTTAAAAACAAAAGAAACAGTATTGCAGATGCAGCTGGTGAGAGTTGAAGCCAGTGAGACACAATGTTTGCAAATAGACACACCTCTGTTTTTTATCCTCCCTGTCAGTCCTGGAGGTTTCCTGTGACATATTGCATTGTCTCGTTTACTGCAAAGAAATCACAAGCATCTTCAAAATACAGTCATATGGAAAATGATATAATAAACTAGTATGCTAATCTCAGTCTAACCAGATTCCTTTAAAATAATACTTCTGTTCAGAGTGAGACCTTCCAATCTCAGTCACAGAACCCTGGTTCCATGGATGAGCTTAAATAAGTTATTTTTTTGTAAATCAGGATGAAGAAGTTTCGTTAAAATGGAATTTGTTTAAACTACTAGTCAACAAAATCCTGCAAAGCATATGAGTAATGGCTTTATTTTTTTTTCCCCAACATAAACTTCTACATATATGTGCAGAAACACATGACCAAATGCCAGTCAAAACAAATAATACAAAAGCAGACTGTGCCACTTTTCCAGACACCTTTGTCCAAGACCAGTGGCTCCCCTGTAAAATGAGAATTTAATGTACTGACAAAAGCATGATGCAGGCTGGTATTTTCTACCCTGAAACCAGGAGGTCAGCTGAGTCAGGAACTGCCCTTTCATTTACCGTCAGTGGAAATCATCCTGCACAACATGCCACTGCTTTTACTGGCCACTGTCATGGGAATCCGTAAAGCAAGGCTCCATTTTCTTTAAATGAGAAACTGTGAAACCATCTGTCTAATAAGAGCATTTTACTTACTATTATTTTTTTTTTTGGACAATATAAAAGCCATTTAGATACAAAAGGTCCGAAGCAGCACCTTCAAATTCCTTCTGTTCACTGCAGAGGGATTATTTTATATTCAGATACATCATCAATGTTGTTAATTTGGGAATAAAATGACTTAAAGTCTTGAGTAGCAATATTGATGCTTCCTTTTATTCTTTTTGTAATCAGACAACTGAATTCCAGCTACAGCAATGTGTGCAACTAAACAAGATTATGTTTGTAATTTCTGAAATTATTGATAAGTCTGAGCTCCCTTTAGTATGATACTTACAACTTTTATTCACATTATTTCATTAGCTGTAATGGAGGATAACCAGAAACAAGAAAAAATAGTAGATTTTTATTCTCATTTTTTTAAACAACGAGACTTTATCATGATAGTCACTATATTTTAACATCATCTTCTGACATAGGTCATTGTGCTGAACATTACAGAGAAGTGCCTGGTGAAGGAGCGATTACCCTGACTAAATGGATTTCTAAGCAGGTTCAAAGAGAAAGATATCAACACGCAACAAAATGTACGTTAGTGAAATAAAGCTAAATCAAATGAGGTTTTGAAGACACTAAATGATCCTCAAATAATGCAGTATTCTAACTGCTTAATTAAAAAATGGTTTTCATGTTCAAGAGACTGTGTTACATTGTAGTTCAGCCATAGGATGTGTGAAATTGGCTGATGGGCTTCCTCTATGCCCAGCTTCTCCAGTTGTAACAATCAAAGGAGAGGCCACTGTAACAGAAAAAGAACTTGAGTTATGGCCCATGTGCTATCACCCTGAGGATAAATCTAGAGAGAAGTGGGGACCCTTGTCTCACAGCATCCCTTGGAGGCATATGGCTGTCCATGGATGTGGCTTCATGCTGACTCAATGGCAGCAAGGGTGGTCAATTGTGATGCTGTGTGGAGCAGCATGGACCAAATTTCAATGCACTTCAGCAAGCAAGGTCTGTGATGGGATATAAAACCTGCTGAGTTTCCTAATATCATATAGTGATTTGGGTTGGAAGGGACCCTAAAGACAATCTTGTTCCAACACCCCTGACATGGGCAAGGACACCCACTAGATCAGGTTGCTCAGGGTCCCATCCAACCTGGGCTTGAACACTTCAGGGATGGGGCATCCACAGCTACTCTGGGCAGCCTGTGCCAGTGTCTCACCACCCTCACAGTAAAGAATTTCTTCCTAATATCTATTCTAAAGCTACCCTCTGTAATTTCAAAAACATTCCCTGTTGTCCTATCATTACTCGCCCTTGTAAACGGTTCTCCAGATTTTTTGTAGGCCCCCTTTGGGTACTGAAAGACCACAATAAGGTCACCCTGGAATCCCCTCTTCTCCAGCTGATGCTTAGTTCTTTCTCCTGATGAAATGAAATGCTCAACATTATCAACTTTAATGTAATGCTCAAGTTTCAAAAATTTGAAACTTGATTGCATGTATTGTAATATTTAGCAAGTATTCATAAAAGTGTCATACTGCTGAAGAAAGGCCTGCGAAGTTTCTTTTCAGGTGTTCTAGGACCAGTGTTTTCACTGCACAAGCCATTTCACTTGTTTCACTAGAAATCTGTCTTTTTACTGATGGAGAAAACTTTACATTTGACATTATCACATTTTTCGGTATATACATTTACATAATATTTATTTCTTTAAAGAGGTAAAAGAAAAGAATTGCTTGGTAGGAGCTTCTATATCCATTTTATAGATTTTCATCAGACTAGCCCAAGGTGCACTTGTATTGATCATAGACTCAACACCAAATCCTGCTTCCCTGCATCATTTGGGAAGCCCCACTGTCCAATATGAGACAAACTTGGGCTCTACACATACCAGCTTAGGCTGATGAGGGAATTATGCTTTTGCAGGTTAGGGGCTGAAATGTTGAGAGGATAAAAGACCGATATTAAAGCTCATTTAAGGAGTGTTGTACCGCCCTGCTTCCCTCAGGCCTGCCATTCCCCAAAACAGAAAGGGAGAGATGTAACCTCCATTTTAGTGAAAAGGAGGGCTAGGTGGCCAGCCTGAGAAAGACTTGCATAGAAATTGGGTCTAATAGCATATAGCATAGTAACATTTTAGGCAGAAGAGGAAGTAGAGTATGGGACAACATGCTGCTCAGTTTTATAATTTCTTTTGTTCTGAGACTTTGGGCCATCTAGCACATAGTCCAGACTATAAACATAAGTATAGTCACATCAGGCTTGTGCCTAGAGCTGCTAAGCCTCCTGAAACAAAATGTCCAGGTGACAAATAAGGAATTGGGAATTTAAGCTCCAAGACCAAGTAATGAATAACGTTCTGATTTATCTGATCTTATTTTGACTCACCAGCTATTGTAAGAGAGGAAGGCTACTGACTCCACAGCCAACTCTGTAATGAGATTATTTGTTGGAGATTTTCTTGAAAGACTGCTGGATTTCACTGAGGCTGCAAGAAGTTGGTAGACCATGTAACATCTGTGTGACCTTGGTCCAGATTTAGCAGAGAAGAAAATGTCAAGAGACCCTCCATAGCCACCAACCTCACTGCAAGTTTAAAACCCAATTTGTTATTAGAATTGATAGAAAGGAAAGTCATGCTGTACCCTGAAGGAGACGTAAGATATTCTCAAACTGAGGTAACACAAGAGATTTATGCAGCTGACTTAAAGCAGGGCTGAGCTTTTACACATGCTGCTAATTTACACAAAACAGCTGTTCTATAGTCATGATCAGGAAGTGTTAGGATGCATTTATAAAATTAGACTTTGGAACACATTGCAAAACCTCAGAAGCAGACAACAATTATTCAATCACTATGAAACTGTGTTCATTTCAAGAGAGAACATTTTGTTTGACATGCCAGCTCAAGGCTTCTGCATGCTTGACTATGTTGATCCTTGAGAAATTACATGCATTGGAGGTTTGAATAACATACAGCAGATTAGCTAGAAATTGGAAAGCATTGTTTGAAAATGAATTTCAGACTACAAAAGGCTGAGCTGTGTTGGCAGGCATCCTTGAATTTGACAACTGATGCACAAAGGACAGGAACAAAACACTTTTTTTTCTGGGGGAAATTCTCTAAGGGAGTTGTCTAAGAAAGTGTTACAGAAAGTACAATAATGAAAAAGGAGTAACTACATCTTGTTATCAGTGTGAAAGCAAGAAGAGAATTAATTAGAGTCTGTTCTCGTTGTTTATGTCACAGTGGCCTATAGACTCTCATATCAGTTCACATCCACAGTATATATGGCACTGCACAGAAACAACACTGTGTGTGGCTGTGGGAAGGAAGGAGGGAGAGAGTTTGCTCACGACCTCCTCAGCAGCACTCAGCACCTTGAAAGATTTGACTCAAGATTTTTACCTGAAGTGCCATGCTTAAAACAGTGTGATGCTCTTTGAATATCTGAGCACTAATATCAAAATTTGACTATAAAATATTTTCATTTGTCCATTCAAAATTAATTTTGAATATTGAAACCACTTTTTTGCAGCTATCACGTGAGCTTAAAGGGGTTTGGTGAGAGAGAAGAAAGAAAAGATGATAGAGGAAAGGGATAGATTTTTGTTGACTACATCCCAAAATGATTACAAACTTTTTCCTCTGCAAACCTTATTCCTTCACTTAACCCTCCCCTATTAGCAACCAATCCCCTGAGATGGGATGACTTCTGTAACATATTTTAAAAGATATCTTTGAAATCTACAGAACCATTTTATGTTCCAAATTCCATGAAAGACCACTGATCTCCTGAAAGATATTTTCCTGCTTTATTGATCTTCCCAGGTTTTAGTGGAATCATAGAATGAATATGAGTTTAAACTCTATTTTAAATTTAGCAAATTGTTGAGTCTAAAGAGATAGTGTTCTAAATTTTTAGCTACTTAAACTCTGTACTGTAAACTCCTTTCTTCCAGCTAGTTTCAGGGGACCTTCCCAAATAACACCTGCATTGCTTGACATCATTCCATTCAATGAAATGTTAACTCCTAATCAAATGGCACTCACATGGATGGGTAGTAAATCATCTTCCCACCTCATTCCACTACAAAATATATTC
Source organism: Corvus kubaryi (assembly GCF_017639235.1). Taxonomy (NCBI): domain Eukaryota; kingdom Metazoa; phylum Chordata; class Aves; order Passeriformes; family Corvidae; genus Corvus; species Corvus kubaryi. The sequence goes on from NW_024581552.1 coordinate 80,432, forward strand.
AACCACTATATAAGAATTCTTAAACAGATTAATTGAATATACTGCTTCTTATTAGCCATATGAAAAGGTTTCAATAAATTCAAGGAGAAACCTTTGCTGAAGACCAGAGGATAAAAGACATTAATATTTTAACATTAATAATAAGGCATTTCTAGATGTTTGCTATTTTGAAATATTTTGCATATGCATATACATTAGAAGAACTGGTAATCTATGCTTTCAATGAGTTTTGGTATCCAAGGAAAAATAGTTACCATGATAATTCATTGCCCTATGCTTAAGCCAACACAGAGTAAGTTCAGTAATAATGCCAAGGGGTGATAATTAAAATAAAAAGAAAAGTTGTTGGCTTGGACATCTTAGTCCTACTTAAGTATTGTTGCTGAACCTAAGATGACAATTCTCAAAAGTTTCATTTTATCCTGTCAGTCCTTGCTCTGTTAAGCTTTGGTCCTTTCAACTCATTTGTGACCCACTTCTGCCTTTCACTAGACCTTTTCTCTGGAGATGAGCAGCACCAGATGAGGAGGACATGGGTGGAACATCCCAATTTCCAGAGCAATCATTGGATGGGGTGAGATGTGTGTAAGAGATTCAACTGATAAATTCCACTCTTTAGGCACCATGTATTCGCCTGCGGTCTTCTGAAACAGATATCCACCCTCCAGTCCTTTTGCTGAAGCTTTCTCTTAAATAATGAAGAGCTGGGAAACAAAGTGTGCAGGAACAGTGTGGAGCAAAACCCCGTAACTCCAGCCCCAGGAGAGGGAGCAGGTTCTGGCTTTCTTTCCAAAACCCAAGTGTTGTCTATTATGAGGGACCCTCAAGTGAACCCCCACTGTGCCCAGGCACACAGCCACAGGGCTGAAGTCTGCATGTCCTTTTCTCAAAGCTCAGATTTTCAAGGACATCAAAATAGATCTGATATTGGCATTTTTTATGATGCAAATCATCAGCAGTGGTATTTCTTTTTTAGTACCCAGTTGCTGTCATTCCTTTTGGAAGAGGTGACTAATAGACAATAGACATCAACGTGAATTAACTTGATATTAAAGCAGCTCTCAAGTGGGGCTCCAGAAGTGTTCGTTACAGATAAGCAGTATTAAGACATTAAGGCAAGTCATCCGTTGTTTTAAAGCAATGTGACGTCCCATTCACTCTGCGTATTACATCACCTCATGTTGTTTCGACATGGAACTTAACAGAACCTTGAAAAAAAAGAAAGAAAAGTTATTTTTAATACTAATTTCTCTGGTTGTCAGAATTTATCTTGGAGATATTTTTCACATAATGAGATATTCATTCACTGCATCAAGATCACTTATACAGTCAGACAGCAAACTGGGGACAGTATCCTTTTCTCTGAATAGACATCATTCCAGCAGCTTGGACTGTAGGAATTACATTTCCAAAGTTCTCTGTATGTTCTCACATTACACTCTGGTATGTTTTACAGTGACAGTAGGATGGATTTGATTACCTTTTTGGGTGAAGTATCACTTGCTTAAGTCTTTCTAGAATTTAAACAGAACTACCTGAGAGAAATTTACATTTACATGGTATATGGCAACTAAATAGTAAGATTTTATGATACTATAATATTTTATATCACATAACAAATAGCTATATTGTCAAAAGCACAGCATGTACAGTTGGGGTTAAATTCTCAAAAGAGCTCAATTGTCCCTTTGGGTACACAGATTACTCTTTCTTTTTTGCTCTCCCTCCTTTTTCAGACAGGTTTTAAAATCCTGGTCCTTGGTACTGTGTTTTTGGTATATATTTGGCATATTGAATACTTAAGAGCATAATACCCAGTAAAAAATACATTTGAACCTGACTGTTGTGAAAAAGATGAACTTGGGGGAGCAGCAGAGTTATGTCTAGCTATTTATTTTTATGTAGGAAATAATACAAATTCTAAGACTGAAGTTGAAGGTATGAAAATAGGGCAGGACATAATATAGGACAGAACGAGTTAAGTTATGAAAAATCCAATTTTTTTCCTAGATAAAATGACATTTCAAAATCAGTTATGTGTCTAAATCACATCATTTATTCCATATGAATTAAGCAAAGAATCTAAGTGAAAGTCATGAAAACTGCTCTGTAATTACCATGGAAAGATACAGCCTGCCTATTTGCATTAAAGGGCCAAAAATCTTTTGTGTATCTGATACATTAGCTTCATTGTTAAATCCAGCTTTGAGGGGGTTCCTTTTCTCCCTTTATACTTTATATTAATATAAATTACACTTCAATGGATCTCTTTCAACTACTTTTGGTATTGGCAAATGGCCATTTGAAATCAGAGGAGCTGGAAAGAGATTGGCAACCCTTCACAGGCAGGTCCAATCTTCTAGAAATACAAACAACTTAGAATTCAGAATAAAATATGAAATGCCAGTGTCTCCCATAGGGTAAGTTTCAAGGAATGTTTTAACATACTTTAGAAATATTTCATATAGATATCCAAACTAAAAGATTAGAGATACACATTTGTGCAGTATATAAATAGGGGATATTAAAGTTACTAATTTTTAAAATCATGCTTGTCATAATGGAATTAGTAAACAGGATTACCTTAAGGTCTGTACCAGTTTTTAAATATATTTTTTAACACTTATTCTAGGACATAATCATGAAAAATAAGTATGGATTTTTTCTCAAAAAAAAGGAAGCACTGTGAGTCAGAAGATCTGGCTCTGGCCCCAGATACATCCTGTGATTAATTGCTCTGAATGCATTCTCTGTGTATCAAGGTTCTTCTTCTCTAAAATGGGAATAGTTACCTAACTCTGAATAGTTCAGGTTTTGAACAGCAGTTCAAATTGTTAGTGAGTAGAAGCTGAGGGAATACCTTTGCACATTCTCTGAGCATTGTTTGTGATGCACAGCGATAAATCTAAATTAATGCATTTTTTAGATAGTGTGAAATGATTGTTGTTAAAATAGTTGTCTCATTCAGATTTACTCTTTAGGCACTTTATTATACATTAGGAGAGAAAAGGTTTTCAGTTCCCCGCAAAGAGAAACGTTAATTTCCTGAGCATGCCTTGCAAACACATATATTTTACATTCAGGTCATGGTTCAGAGCACACTTTTCTGAAAGACTTTCTTTAACAGCTCAAGCCATCACTACCCAACAGCCACCCTTGGACCTCCTCCTCTCGCACATACTCCATGGAGGAGTGCAGCATGCAGGTGGCTGCACACTAAAGCCCGTCCAGGAGGGGATTTGTCTGAAAAGAGATGTTTTGGTGGGTTCCATTTTGCTTCCTGATCCAATGGGATTTCCACCTCTTGTGCCCACACATTTTGGAAGATAGCATGGAGCAGGAATGAGCACCTTTGTGTGCTGGGATATACAATACTGCCACAACATGCATAGCCCTAGCAAATGCTATGTTTGTGAAACACATTCAACCACTGGCACTTATGAAGCAAGACAGACATAAATGCTAAAGTAAAATCTTACCTAGGGGCTGTGCAGCCTGGGTCAAGTGGCGTGCAAGGATAAGTACTGAAAGGGGCTTATGAAAAAGAAGGAGAATGATTTTTTCACAGGCTGACAGTGACAGGGCAAAGGGGAACAGTTTTAAACTAAAAGAGGAGAGGTTTAGACTAGATGTAGGAAGAAGTTCTTTACTCAGAGGGTGATGAAGCAGTGGCCCCGGTTGCACAGAGAAGGTGTGGAGGCCACATTCCTGGAAGTATTCAAGGCCAGGCTGGATGGGGGTTTGAGCAACCTGGTCTAGCAAAAGGTGTCACTGCCCATGGCAGGGGGATTGGAACTAGATGGGCTTTAAGGTCCCCTCCAACCCGTTCTAGGATTCTATGAAGGAGAAGGAACCTTTGGAAGAGCAAAAGGACAATCACATCTTCCTGCATCTGCACAGTATCCTGTCAGCTTTATGGGAGTTGTGCATGCAGCAGGCACTTTTCACACATTAATATTGCAGCCATGGGATTAGGACCACGGGGCACAGAAACTTTTACATTTTATCACGTCTTAAATGCTGTGGCATAAACTGATGACTTCTGGAGTAGTATATGTCTTCTCATGTTCAGTGTTGGTTGACTGGCAGCAAAAAATATAAGATCTGGTATTAGCTATTATTTGAAGACAAGATTTTTTTTTGGTGTATGTTGAATTAAGTTTCAAGTGAGAATTAGAGCTTTTTGTAACTAAGAGAGAATTTGATTTAAAGTACAGGATGTGTATAAAGGTCATATGAGAAAAATGAGGCAACTGTAGATTATGTATTATTTATGGATATAGAGAGGAATAAATATTCATAATTCAGGGAAAACAGATAACATGGGACTAAGTTATTGAGTGTTGTCTACTAAGAAAAAGAGAAAGTCTTTTTAAATGAAGAGAGATTATTCCTTCCCGTATGTGTAAAGACAGTTAGAAAAGTGTGATTTGTTCGACTGTGACTCATCCTTTCAACATTTGACGGATATGAATCAGATGACCTTCCCCTGGGAGCATATGCTGAAAACAAACTGAAGTTTCTGATTGTTTAGAACTCTTCAAATATAGTTCTTGCAGTCAACAGGATCATCTTCATTCAGTGCTCTTTTTTGTGGCTTTTTCCTTTTCCTATCAGCCACAGTCAAAGAGTATTATTCCTTGATAATGACTTGTTTCTCCAGTACAGAGTGAACAAGGTACTTAAACAGATTATATACTGGACCAGAGGATGGGAGACATGGAAGGGGAAGGACTCCAGCTGAGCGTGTTGATGGTTGATTTGACACCACTGTGCCACAAGAGGAACATCTGGGGGCACCAAGTCTGAGTGAGAACACTTGAGCAAACCAGTAAATTGTCCTGTGAAAAGGTCTGATCTTCAATTCTTGGACAAGTCACTTACTGAGAAGGTCCCCCTGGAAACCTATTTTAAGTTTTATGAAATGTTCTCCATCCACCTAATGGACAATGACAAAGTTGATTTGTAACCACTCCAGTTCCTCTGAGGCATTTAATTGACCTTGGGAAGAGGTCAAAGAGTCAAAGGAAGGAAGCTGCCAGTAATGAAAAAATATTTCTTTTATTCCCACAGTTACTGTTTTGTCTATTACACTTTCTGAAAGTCAGCCTATCATAGTTGACAAATCTAATTAAAAATCAACCACAGAAAAGTTGATACTCAGGTTGGGATCTCCCACAGCCGTGAAGAATGCAGCTGTGGGACTGAAGAAGTCCATGAGAAGAACAATTTACATTCAATAGGTAGACATTCCTAAGCATTTCCATAAGGTTACTCACATCCATGTGGCTCTGGATATATATACCTTGCACTGGAGGAAGTAAATCCCAACTGTCCCATGAAAGGCAAAAGGCTTTCCAGCTCCATCAGTGACATTTTATATTCTCTTGGTCATAAAAGACAAAGTGCTGTTCTGCCTTAGTTATCTTAATTTAAAAATGAAGATGTCCAGAAGCTGAAGCAGAGCCTAAATAGATTTTATTACTATGAATGAACCCAAAACAGTAAAGTACTGACATTTTTCTCAGAAGGTGGGGGGGAAATTTGAAAGCAGTAATCCTGAACCAAACCTAAGAGAAATATGGAGGGCTAATGGAATGAGAGTTTACAATGAAATGTGGCCAGGGAAATGAAGAAACCCTCTTTGTACTCACCCCTGCCAAGGCACACCATGGAGGACCATGGGCTCCACATAGCATTTGGATATGCTGCAGTTCCCATGGAGGTTTGCTCAGCCTGTGCTTGCTGATGTGGATGCTGCACAATCTAATCTTGGCTGCAGTTTGGGAAAATTACAGGTGCCAAATAACAGTCTCTCTTGTCTGAGTGTCTGAAAGGAGAAACACAGTGGAGGGAGAAAAATTAAGATGTATACAACCCTATCTGGAACAGGATGCAAGGAAGAGAGGACTATTTTGGCTAACTTCACAGGGAAAATATACCTAATAGTGAGATGTTCTGGACCATATTGTCAGCTCTGAAAGATACAGAAGTATCTCTCTTACTTGAGATATTTTAAATTGAATGGAACAAAATACCACCAAAGATGCTCTGGGAAGTAGATTTCTTCAAGCAGGAAGATGTACAAATGTAAGAGTTCTTCACTAAGTTTGATGGAAGAAAGGAGAGATACGTAAGATTTAACAACAAAGGGCAAAAATGCTGGTTAATGAATTATTCTAACAAAATTACCAGGGATTTTCCACAGCTTTCAGAAGTGAGAAAACACATCATTAGTTATTCATCTTTGACAATTCATGCTAGTATAAATCCCAGAGCATCACTTTGTTAGCCCTATCTCCCTTCCTTTTTGACAGATTACAGCAGTGCCTCAGCATGTTGCTAGAAGGTGATGAGATAGTGCAGGAAGCCCAGAAACAGAGTACCATAAAAGATGGGGAAACATATAAATAATTTACAGCCAAAATAACACTGAAGAGATTTCTTAAATTAAGATTCAGGAAATTCAAAAGCAACAATTTAAAACATAAAGATAAAATATTAAATGACTGGTTTCCTCTGCCGTTCAGATACTTTTGTCCTTTCTACATTGCCTTTTGCTCCCTCCCACCGAAATAGTAGCTTGCTCTTTGTCAGCTACCTGAAGTAGGGTGAGGGAATCAAGTTTATTTCTGCTTATGAATAAGAAACTGATTAACCTCTCATTTTAGTGGTTGTAAAAGTTGGCATCTCTACTGCCAAGCAGTGCTGGACAAGATCAACAGCTTTATTGCTTATGTACCAAATGAGTCTCAGCTCACAGGTGTTGATGTTAGGTTGAAATGCTAAATTAGTTTCTGTTACTTCAGGACATCAATCACCATTGTTTACATGTGAGAACCATCTGAACAACTAAATCTAGCTCTCTTCTATAGGCTTTAGCTTAGTCATTTTGTTGCAACCTGGTCTAGTGAAAGGTATCCCTGCCCAAGGCAGGAAGTTAGAACTGGGTAATCTTTAAGGTCTCTTTCAACCCAACCCTTTCCATGATTCTTACTTTATTTTGAATTATGGGAGCACAAATAATTAAATATGAGCATGGCTGATGAAAAGTGAAGCAAGTCCAATGTAAAAGAGAGGAAACCTACATTGTTCCTATTCAGTCCCCTTGGAAAGTAAGAAAATTCCCGCACCTCTGCTACCACTTCCTTTGCTAACCAAGCCAAGTAAAATAGTTTCTAAAGGGTCTTTCTCAAGGCAATGGGTTGGTTTGCTGTAGAGTAGAAGGTTGTGTTCAGAAAGACTTTGGCAGATAGCACAGTTAATAGAGTGCAGCAGGAGAACCCATACAACTACTGACACTTTGGAATGTGGTGTCAAGCACCATGAGTGTAATGGCTATATTCAACAATGCAATTTAAAAGATATACCAATAGACTGCAATTTCAGCCCCTGTCATGAGAGGTTAGGGAGCACATGCTGATTTCAGAGTCAGATGGAGGCACAGTATTGAAGATGGAAATGGTACTGGATTAAGATTATATTGAATTCGTTTAGAAGGAGGCTAGAGCAAGAGATGTGAAGTGCATAAAAAAATTAATGTTTAATAAAGTAAACCCGTAACCTTTGAGGGCATGCAATCACAAGCAGCTTCCAGAGGTCAAGAACTTAATTTGCGCAACTCAAGCCATGTCTACCCTGCCCAAAAAAGGTGAACTCTTAACTGGAGTCAGTTGAGTAAATATCCTGGCAAAGACAAGGCAGTCTATAATTTCCCTGTGAATCATCAAGCAGAAGTGAAGTTTCTTGTGCTGTGAGCTTTTGATTCAACCTGGTAAATCACACAAAAATTACATCATGCTTCATTGTCCATACATTGTCTACCTGACATTAAAACGCATAACTTTTCACAAAGTGAAGATAAAGCTCCATGTGGAAGACAGAGGTAGCTTCTGCAGGGATCTAGATAAGTATTAATGAGCCTCATTTTTAAAATCTGAAGATTAAACCATAAATTCTTAAGCATATGTGAGTGCCCACACAAATAGGTAAGTTTTGTATAAGCCTAGCTTTGGAAAAACCTAGGCTTTCCTTTCAGTTTTGCTGTCATTTCAGTGTGGAATTAATAAACAGATTAATGAGATCATCAGGTAATTTAAAGTTTGATGGTTCTTTAGAGATTAAGGTGTCCCTGATCTACTAAATTCGTAAAGCCATTTTTTCAGGTGTAAAGTAGCAAAAATATATGGGGAAACAGCCTACATTTGCTGAGTATAGAGACAAAAGGTGTTCCTTCTATGAAGGACTTTGAGAGGAAACCCTGTGAGGAGTGGCCAAAGGCACTTGGTCTGTCCAGCCTGGAGAAGAGAAGACTGAGGGGAAACCTCATGGCAATCTGCTGCTTTCTCATGATGGGAAGAGGAGGGGCAGGCGATGATCTCTGCTCTCTGGTGCACAGTGACAGGACCAAAGGAAAGACCATGAAGCTGAGTCAGGAGAGGTTTAGGTTGGATATTAGGAAAAGGTTCTTCACCCAGAGGGTAGTTGGGCACTGGAACAGGCTCCCCAGGGAAGTGGGCACGGCACCATCCTGGCAGAGCTCAAGAAGTGTTTGAACCATACTCTTGGGCACATGAAGGGATTCTTGGGGTGTCCTGTGAAGTGCCAGGAGTTGGACCCAATGATCCTGATGGGTCCCTTCCAACTCAGCATGTTCTGAAATTCTGTGATACCATCTGTAGCTATCTAGCACAGTATGAAGATGCCAAACATTCTTTTAGGAATTTGTATCTACAAAAAAATACTATAAAGTAATATTGGAATGCTTGGCTGAAAGGCATTGATATTAATATGCTGACCCATGTAAAACTAAAACTGGCATTGCAACAATGCATGTTAGCAAATAACAGGGCTATATAAACAAATATGTACAATGAGAAACAATGCTAGTCTCAAGTATTCAGAAATCTCTAAACAGATGAAAAAAGAAGTCACAGAAATCAGTTAAAAATTCAAGAGTTTTATCAAGGAATAAATGCTCAGTTCTAATTCAATTCCAATTTGCTGCACAATTTAGCAGTGTTTTTCAGCTTTTAGTGAAATCCTGAGTGCCAGAATTTCTTAAAAAATCACAGCTGATATTCGTATGAAGTTTCTTGTTTCTGGCACCTCATTTGAAAGTTTAGACAGCAGTATTCTGAGTTTTGCCATAAAACTGACTCTTGTCAAACCAACATGTTTAATCCAAACCAGTATGATAATACAATGGAATCGTGCTTTTTCAGCCTGAGGCTAGAAATGAACTAACTCAAAAATATTAAAAAAAAAAAATTTAAAAAAAGAGGTTAATTGTCCCTCCTGACAAAGGAAAGGAAGCCTCATTCTAACTTTTGATGTCCAGTTTATCTAATAATATCTCTCATTTTTCTCTGTACAATACCCCTGAAACTGGAGTTTATTCAAACAGACAGAGCTTTTATCCAAACTCTTTTATTTATCTCAAATATTGCAACCTCCTACCTTGACAAATGCAGCCTTGCCCCACTGATTTCCACCCTGAATGATCCACCAAGAGAATTTTTCTGACTCATCCGCCCATGCTGCTTCACCTGCATTGTTTATGCTAGACACTCCTCTTACCTCCAGTGCATCAAGCCTAAACTACTCACTCCAGCTGCTAAGGACATTTCTTTTGCCTACCAGTCTTCATTTGTTGGAGTATCTGCTGCCATTCAGCAGCAGGTACATTCTTTTACATGATGCCTACAAAACCAGAATGTGGGCTACTGATGTGTCTAATTCCAGCCTGCTGTGCTGACCAGTACTGTCTTCTTTCTTGGTATATAAAACCACAGAACTATTAAGGTTGGAAGAGACCTCTAAGATCATCCTGTATCATGCCATCTCGCCTTTCAACCATTTTGAGGCAGGGGCTTTCTCTCTTTTGTATATTATACTGGTTTTGGGTCCTGTTCCATGTTAAAACTCCTGAGCACTACCACCACAGAAAAACATATTTAATAGCAATAGTTAGCCATTTAGTAATGGAGAACTCTCAGAATACAGAGTGATGCAATAATGTGATAATAGGCAATGTTCTATCCTTTACAGGGGAGCAGTGGAGAATGCACTATACCTATACCATCACTTTAACCCAGAATGAACATAAGCAGCTTTATGCAGTAATGCTTGTAAACCTTTTTAAATCCTTGTAGAGGGTTCTGTAAGAGCACAAAATTCTTGGTGCTTTTAATGAAAAGGTAGCAGTAGGAAGTTATTAGCTTTATGCCTTTCGTTTTCTGTCTAGAAATACCCATCCATTCAGAGTGCAAGACGAGGCAGAATGTACCGGGTCTCCCTGAGAAAGGCATGCACCTGAAACAGAGCCAAACTCTGCACAGCTGTTGTTTCTGTTCAGCAAATCCTAATTTTCCAAAATGCATAAATATAGTACTTTAAAAATCATAATAGTGGCTACAAATGCATGAGATTTTGATGTTAAATTATCTAAATGTGTATTTAGTGCTTATCCTCTAAAGCTTGAAGTCTGTCTGTTTCATCTGATACTTTTTCCTCAGAGGATTTTTCATAAACATTAATAGAAAAAAAATTACAAAAAATCTTTTTACATTGATAAAGAGACACATGTTTTTGTGATGAGACCAAAGCTAGCAGGCACCAAAGCATTGAATGTTTTAATTGCAGCAAAATCCTTTGTTCTTAAATTTACTTATCTTTCCAGGACATGAAAATTACCTTGTATTGCTTTAACACCTTACCATTTTTTGATACTCTGAAGCTTATATAATGGACTCCACTACTTTGACTAAAAAAAAAAGCAAACCATACCAAAAAGCTCCAAAAAGCAGAAGCTGAAGTTACAAAGTTCTTAAGACTGAGAACTCACGCTCATCTTTAACTTCTTAACATACATTTACATTTTAAACTTCCATCATTTTTCTGAGCTGTTTGAACTCTGGGATTTTAGTGTGAGTTAAGATTCAGGGTCTAAGGCTGAAAATTATTTCCCCTGGAAACACATTTACCTCAGAGCATAATTTCTCCTAGGTTGGAACTTCTTGTTGAGCTTCTTTCTTCTGCTGTGCCAAATTGGAACTTGAGCAATGCTGTGATGATGTTATTGAGATGAAGCTTTACTTAATCTAGTTAGGGTAAATTAAATTTGAAAGAAGAAAGGTATAGGATGCTGTGCCAAGTAGTTTGGTCAAGGTACTGAGAACATAAATGAAACACCTGTTAAAAATGTGTGTGTGTAATCTTTGAATGGATGTGCATAGTATTCATGGACGTGCTGTTGTATCCTCCCCAGTCTCAGCTAAAGCAGTGTCATGGTTTAGGAATGGTATTCCCCAATTTAGTACTCCCAGTAAAAGATCAGTAAAAAACTCTCCTCTCCACCACTCTCCAATGGGAGACATAAAAGGCAGGGATCATGGGTTGACATAAGAACAATTTACTGGAAACAGGAATGAGATAAGAAAAAGAACAGTAACAGCAACAATATTAATAACAAAAGTACACAAAAGAGAGGATGATTCGCATGAAAAAATGCTCACTGAGAACTTTGGGTGACAATGAACAAATGGCAAACAGCTTCCCCTGCCACACTTTGTCAACTGGAAGCCCTGCTCTTCTTATCAGAAGCAAGAGGGTCCCCTGTCCCCAGCAATGATGTGGGGTGTTTTTGAATAACAGGGTCTGGACACACCCCCTTAGCCACTGCAAAATATTAACACTGTCCTTGGCAGAAACCAGGACATTCAGTATGCTGTGCTAGGATTAAGGTGAGCAAACCACAGCCTTTGCTCACTGCATGGAGTAGAACTGTCACTATGCATACCTGTCTGCATGAAATCATCACTTCTACTCATTAGTGCTCATGTCAGAGAATATTTTGGAAAGTCTTAGTCGATATAAGATTGGAGTGTTGGAGCCTGTACCTGCAGGCAAGGTGACAGAAACATGAAGTATCTGGGCTTGTAGAAATGCTGAATGCTTGGAGAGGAAGCAGACATCACAAGTATGAGGTGTGAGGATACCCTGCAAACAAGTTACAGAGTGTGCCACAGCTTGCCTGTTATCCAGCACACAAAACACAGCTCTTCCCTAGGTGGCTTCAAGCTCCATCAGGCATGTACATGTTAGGCAGAAAACCAGAGGAAGCCCACAGCTCCTGACAAAGAAGAGTCATTCATATTTACAGCAAAGGCAGCTAATATGTAGTCACACTGCCCTATAACTGAGGAAAAAAAAATTAATCCCATGCTAGGAAATAAAATAGAGAAGTTTCTCATGAAGAGACATCGTATAGATCCCTTCTGGAGGAATCTGGATAGACTGGAATGTTGGAGAAAGATCAGTATGATGGAATTTAACAAGTCCAAATGCTGGATTCTGCATCTGGGATGGAGTAACACCAGACACAGGTGTAAACTGGGAGAGGAGGGTCTGGAGAGCAGCCCTGCAGCCAGGGATCTGCGGGTGTCTGTCAGCAGCAGCCCACTGGAAGCCAGCAGTGTGCCCTGGCAGCCTGGAGGGCAAACTCCATCCTGGGGGGCATCAAACACAGCTCAGCCAGCCAAGCACAAGAGGTGATTATCCTGCTGAGTCCAGCCTTGGTGAGGCCTCACCTCCAGTGCTGTGTGCAGTTCTGAGCCCCACAGTCTGGATGTGAAGATCCTTGAATGCACCCAGAGAAGAGCAACAGAGCTGGTGAAAGGGTTGGAAAGGATGTCCTATGAGGAGCCACAAGGATTTTGGGTTGGTCTAGTTTGGAGAAAAGGAGGCTGAGGGGTGACCTCATTGCTCTCCACAGTTTCCTGGGGAGGGTAAGAGGAGAGGATGGCAATCTCTTCTCCCTGGGACCCAGTGATGAGTAGAAGTGGTTCAAAGCTGTGCTGGGGTAAGGTCAGACTGGATATTAGGAGGCATGTCTTTATGATGAGGTGGTCAAATGCTGGAACAACTTCCTAGAGAGGTAAGTGATGCCTCAGGCTTGTCATGGTTTAGAGGCATTTGGACAGTGCCCTTCATATATGCTTCAACTTTTGGTCAGCCCAGAAGTGCTATGGGAGTTGCACTAGAGGAGCACTGTAAGTCTCTTCCAAATGAAATATTATAATCTATTCTATCAAACTTATAAGTAATAGAATAACAGACACATAGCATAGCATATCTACAACTCTTGTGTCTACAACTGCCATTAACTGCAAGTATTTCTTGAAATGAATACTCTGTGTAACACAGCCTTCAGTAATTGATCAGAAATAGAAATAAAGGCTAGCAGTCGTTTTAGTTCCTCATGTCTTTTATTTACATTCCTTTCTTTCCCTATATGCAGATATAAGTGCCCATATGCAGATACTCAACCCCTACACCTATATGGAATTATGTTCCCACTCCCATCTAGTCTATAGCATTGCACCTCTAAATGGCAAGAGTAAGACACCATTTCAATTAAACCACATCTTTTATCTCCGTTTCCAGAGAGATCATGTTGGCACTTGTCACAGGTTAGCAAGCATAGTCCCGGAAGGGACGTCCTTGCTAAGGGGTGCTTACAGTTTCCTCTGGGAACTGATAGAACCTATCAGCTGGCCAGTTTGAATATGGACAATTCTCTAAGCCACTTAAAGTTGTGATCACCTCTGTGATCCACATTTAAGAATAGGCAAACTCCCCCTCCAAGCTCTCTCTCGTTTCCGGCGCTGGGACAAGTGGCTGCAGGCCCCGTGTGGGGGCCAGCGGGCCCGGCCAGGCCCTGCCTGGGCCAGGCTGGGCCGGGCCACGGCCATCCTGGAGTCGATGGACCTGTTCCAGCCGTGGAACCCCCCCCCACTGCCTTGCCGTGGGCAGCCGGAGCGGCTCGGCTCTCCCCCCTCTCCACTGCGATAAGAAAAATTCAACATTCCAGCTGCAAAGCTGCAAGGCCGAGGTGAGATTAACCCTTTTATTGCTGTGAAGAGCTGAAAACCTGAGGGAAGAGAGAGAGAAGATGCTTAAAGCTGAAATTCTGTTGTGAAGCTATGATATATCAGAGTATCCTGTTGTAATTTCATGAAGATATGGGGGGTGGAGTGTTCAACTCGTGAGCAAAAGCACCTGCGCTGAGATAGGCAGATGCTGACGCAGCTGTAATTTCATGAGAAGTTTGGACAGGGAGAGATGAACCAGATGAGGACTTTTGCTCCAAAGGGGAAAGGAGAAAACCTCAGTCTGTAGAGATGAACCAGATGAGGACTTTTGCTCCAAATGGGAAAGGAGAAAACCTCAGTCCGTAGAGATGCTCCCAGAGATAGTCCTAAAGATGAAGATGATGAAGACCCTTTGCTCCCAGGGAAGGAGAAGGGCCTCTGTTTTTGTTTCTGAACGGCTCAACCTTAAAATTGTACCCCAAAAAACTTCAAGAGTGGACCCTCGAAAGCAGTTGTGGGAAAAGCTGCAAGTCGGGGGAAAGGACTCACACGCAGGCAGAGAGACTCCTCTTCCTAAATGGACTGAACAATATTTGGAAGTGGGCGGCTGTCTCGTTGTGATAATGTTTTCATAGCATGAGCAAGAAGAGACTTCTCTCTCTAAATGGACTGAACAAGGTTATTATGGAAGTGGTAAACAGACTGAACATCTTAAGGGTTGTCTTTTCACATTGTCAGTGGGAGAAGGGAGGAAGGTGGGGGGGAGGAGGAGAGTTCTGAAGGTGGTATAATTTTTTTTCTTCTTTTAGGTCTGTTAATAAACTTCTTTATATTCTTTCAAGTTTGGTGCCTGTTTTGCATTTCTCCTAATTCTTATCTCACAGCAGATAAACAGTAATGAGTATTTTGGACCAAACCACTACAGCACTATTGAAGGTGTTTGACCACAACTGTTTCTCGTGTCATAATCTCTTTCCTTGCAATAGCCTCACTTCTAATTGCACAGAGACCTTTTCTTCCATGCACACAAGACTTGCAGAGACACTCTACTTCCCTAGACTAAGTGTTGGTGAAGTCATATTGCCTCATTTCCCATATGATGGGTTTAAGGATTTGTCAGAGGATGAAATATTTTGCAAACAATTTACTCAGTGCCACTGAGTGCATGTCAAATCATGGCCCAGACTACTGAAATAGTCTGTTATGACACTTTTGACAGCAAACCCCAAATTTGAAACACATTTGTGTCTGCACAATTTGCCCTAGACAATCACCTAATGATCGAGCTGTACAAGGAATCTTGTCTTGTACTGCTGCTTTCATGTTATATTACCTAAAGTGTTCAATTATTAGTTTACCAGCTTAGGTTTCTCTCACTTTCATTATTTATAAAGGCTCAACCTACTAGGGAAAAAACCCCAACATAAAATTTGAGGAACTCAAAGCCTGAACCTGAAAGAGTACAAAGCAGCACCTAATCTGAGGCTGTCTCATCTTGGCGTCCCTTCAGACTGATCCACAAAAGTACTCTAGGAGACAGACAGAGAGATGCTGGCAGATAATATTTCATTGTTCCTTTGTTGTTCTACATTTAAGTAAACCATGGCAAATGGTCCAATGGCAGCAGGACTGCAGCCCATGACACTGTAGGCAGAATTTTTTTGTTAGCACAGAGAAGGGCAACACATAGTAAATTAAGAGAGTGGAATGCTGCCTCAGTCCATCAAGGAGAGCAGCAGGTGCAGTATAAACACATACCTCCCATCTCATGGATTGATTGTCTTATGATATGGTACAAAGAAAAGGAATCACAGGAGCATTTGGAGTACTTCTGTCACCAAGCTGCACTGTGCCTGAGAGCAGCAAAAAGTGTTTGCTGTTTAGAAACAGGACACCACGAAGCAGGTGTGCCTGCCATTGTATGGATAACCAGACCCCCCTCCCAGTCAGGGAGATCTTGGCTCACTTTCCTCACGCTGAACAAGAGTGACATCTGAAAGCTGGTGAGCAAAGCTATTGCACATCCAAACATGCAGCTTTCACCCACTGCCAAGGCCAAAACAGCCTGAAAACACTTGTGTCCTTGTGACTCCAGGCTCGAATTACACCCATCTGAGCTCAGAAACAGGAGGAGAGGAAGTGTGAAGCAGATGGACAAGTTATAGGTCACCTGAAAGTATTTAATGAACTGAATGTCTCATATAAACAAGAGCCTAATGCTGAGAAGTATTTCTGCCCTCTGCTTTTGCTCTGCCATCAGGCTCCTACATGGTGATGCTCTGATGTTATGGATCAGCGCTGAACGCAAAATCCTTGCTATAAAGTTAGGTATGTCATCAGGAAAACAAGACAAACACAATTTTAAAGCACATTCTTGCACAGCAAGAAAGACACTTTGCTTAGTGTCAATGGCTGAAGATCTCTGGTATTCCTCCCTGAGCTGTCATGGACCCTATGCATGCTTCCTAGATGCACAGAAGCTCCTGCTTCTCCGTCGCCCACACACACTGAATCAAGCCTATCCCAGTGCTGTTTTTCATTGTTTTCCCACAGTAGAATAAGGATAACTTGGGCAGAAACCTTGCACTTCATGAAAATTAGGAATAGATGTCTTCCTTTAGGCCAACAGGAAGATGATTTTTCTGAGGCCAAACAAGCATGCAGCAGGTACCATCAGGCACTGCTCTGATGCCAGCAAAGAGCCCATCTGTTGGCACTGAGAAACTGGTCTTCACAGGAAAGGGTGTCTATAGTGGGGAAAGGTACTCGCCCAGTGTTTATCTAAGAGATGAAATGCACAAAACCTTCACATTAACATTATTCCAGTATTATTTTGCCCATTACCTTCTAAAGATTCCTTTCTGGCTCTAGTATCTTGCTAGTTAGCCCACCTTCACCTTGTCTGCATTAAAATAGAAAGTAAATTTGCTGTCGAATACTAACCCGAAAAGAATGGAGATAATGCCTCTTTAGCCATGTTAAGAATATCAGATGCTAAGCTGTTGTAACTTACAACCAATACCTGTTATTTGATGAGTGAAACTAAATCCACTAACATATATCTGATCAATTATTTTTCAGTACGAATTAACAAAAAAGCAAACTTTGAACACTCTGAACAGCATTTAGATATCAGCAATTGCTCTTAGCATAATGGTTTTATAAAATAGGTATGTTTGCAAAGTAAGGAAAAATCTTGAATGACTTCTGAGGGATTCGAGCTCCCACACATATTTATGTGTATATATATATGTATATATACACACATACATACACACTCTTCATTAGTTCTTGCACGCCTGTTCAAACAACCCCCATCTTCAAGGATCACATTTTCATTATCCATGTTAAAGCACCAGAAAAGAGTGAGAAGGATGACATGGTGTTAGAAGCAAGATCTTGTGTTTTCAACATAAAATACTTTAACTTGTATTTTGGATGTTGCCAGATATACTCTGAGACTTTAGCCAAGGCATTTGATACTCCAGCTTGTCACTATGCATGATTTTTTCCATCTTCAAAAGAGAAATAATACATCCCTACCTTATGTGGTGTTTCTTTCTCATTCCATACGGGAAAGCTTTGAAGTCCAAAGCAAATTCCAACTGAGAGATGGAAAAATATTTTCAATGAAAGTAAAGACCATCGAACTCTACAGATTCACTATTTTTCCCTTAAAAACAATCAAGCAAAAACAAAGTGAGAGGGAAGATTTCTGTGCAGAATAAACCCCACTAAATCTTACTCCATCTTGGATGTCCTAAAGCTCTCCTCAGAAGTCTAGTTATTGGGTCCTCAGCAGAAACCTTTTGCCTCTCTTGCATCTTCCTGACTTTATGAAAAAAATGGCCTTGCAAGCTAGAATTCCTGTTCACAGCTGAAGTGTTAGTACATTCACTTGGAATCACCATGAAGCAGGTGGGGTTTAGTTCGGGTGTCAGTTCAGATCCATAGCTATGCTATTGTCTGCCAACTCGGCAATCTTTTCTTTACTTTTCTTTACAAGCTTTTTCTTTACTCTCTTCCTTCTTCTCTGGATAACAGCAGAATCAGTCAACTATCCTGGCAAGGGAGGAAGGGACAAGTCTGTTGGCCACTGAGTCACTGAAAGATGTTAGGTAAAGACCAGAAAGTCTTTTCACATATGCCATATCACTGCCATCATTTAGTCATAGTATTAAACCCTCTAACAATACCAAGCTATGACCTGTGGAAGGATCAGACTTCTACCCTTAGACTTAATAGTACTAAAAAGCCACTGAAATGGTTAATGTCTACACAAATAAATATGGCCAGATATTCAGGTGTATATAGTGACCTGATACACCTTTCATGTAACATTAGAAATCTGAACTTGTGACTAGGTTTCAATGACAAAGTGTGTTAGACATCACCCAGACAAGCGATGATCATCTGCACTCCTTCTGAAGCAACGAGAAAGGCCTGTCCTCAGGCCTTAGGAAAAGTCAGCTCTTGAAAATAAGTACCAGTTATTTCTGCAATAGCACGTGGTCGGTCTAAGCATTAAAAATGTAAAATAACAACAATAAAAAATAATCTTTAGTTATGCCTGTTTTTTACAGAATAACATCATCTTACATAAAGAAACCAAGAAAGCAAATGGCTTAACAGAAGATGTCACTTATGGATAGGAATGCTAAATAGGACAGTTTGCATTGATTGAATTTTAGTAGGAACGTATTCAGTAATTGAAAGTCACAAAAGATTTATTTTGCTAATTGTTATGCATTTGTTTTTCTCTGTTTCACAAACTGTTAATTACTTGTGCATGGTTTCAGTTGGCACATGTCAGTATATTGAATCTTTGTTGGTTATTCTGCTGGCAAGCAAAGATCTTCAAATGCTGCAATTGTTTTTCTTTGGCCATTTAGTGACAGCAGATAAAACGCATGTCCTAGCATTCCAATGTCCAAATGAGGGAGCCAAGACATCTTCAACAGTCTTTATTTGGCTGTTGAATTGAAGTTAACAGTAAATATATAAATATACTGGATCAGCACTTCAGCAAATTACGGGCAGTTAATACATGTGTAGAATATTTGCCTAAATAAGGGGAGAGAAAAAAGAAAAATAGGCATACAACAGCTAGGCAGAACAAGTTGAGTTCTGATGAGCACCAAATTGCAAAGATAGCCAGTACAGTCGTTCAGGTATCCACCCACTACAGTTGGCACTATTTACAGATAATTGTTCAAAATCCAAGTTTATACAATTGGTATTCTGGAATGTATATTAAATTTGAGTACTAGTAAAGTGAATACTGTGGTAAAAGACATTTAAAAAATGCATTAAAAAAGCATAATACAAGCATTGCCTAGAAAGCCTTATCCTCCTACCAGGATTTCATCACATCTTTTGAAATACAGGAATTCCTGATGCACATTTCACTTTCTGTCTGTCAAGTATCTGTTTTCCCTTAATACATTCCATCTTCCTACTCTTACCTTATAAAAGATAATAAAAACCCTACATCTATTTGGCCATTTGTGCAGACCTCCTTCTTACAGAGCTTTTCCTATTTCTGGGAACCAAGGACTGGTATTTATAATACATTAGGAAAATGCATTGTTGATACATTAAAGGTCTGGTCTTCTACAGACTTTTGCTAGCTTAGACAAACAATGTTTCACCTCCAGAAAAAACATACATATATACAATTTTACTTACATTGCTAAGGTCTCCACACATGAATAGCATAAACTTATCATTGCATTTTAGTAAGAGGTTTATGGACAGAATATACTTCTGGGCTTAGAACGTATCAGCCTCAGAAAAAGGCAGTCAATGCTCTCCTCCTCTTCCTCCAATTAAAAAATCCAAACACAAAGGCAGAGAGCCATTAGGGAAGGTATGGTAAAAGCAAGCATTGTTATTTGTCCCAAAGTCACACTCAAATAAGAGACAGAAAGAGAAATCCTGTCATGTGAGACCACAGCTGGTGCTGACCAAAGAGACTGAATCATTTAATCATTAAAAATTTGAAAAACTTTGAAACTTAAAAACTTGTTTCCTAGCAAGTTCCAAAGATAGAACCATTTGCATAACCACACTAGTTCACAAATTATAGCAGTCTGTGATATACTTATTTCCACGAAGTGAGATTACTGAGGAAACAGTGCATGTGCTGTATCCCTATGAAAAGAACGAAGGGTCAAATAAATGGCATCAACTGTCCATCTCCCAGCAAAACCAGCAGTTATTATAAATCCCTTTTTATTCTAAAATTGAGTCTGGAATCCCACATCCAAGTTAAAAATAACTAGGGCTGACCCAACACGCTGTTAAAAGTTAGTGTTTATCTTTGTGAATGTTTATTACAGTACAGGTAAAGGGAGGTGTCAGTCTTATTGACACATTATCAAGAATTTATTGATGACTATCAAATACTCTGATTAAAGAAGACAAAGAATGCTATTAGACCACACAGAAGCATTATACTTTAACAGTATTGGCCACTTACAAGTATACCAAGGTTCCCAGACTAGCAGCCAAGAAGACAAGAAATCAGCCCCTTTTTCACTTCTAAGAGGAAACAAAAAAATCCGGTATTATAAGATGTTAAAATTCTTGACAAACTGTGTTTGTATAGGGAATGAAGATTAGAAAATTGGAGCATCCTCTGAAATACCTCCCAGTAGGAGACAAGAAGACAAGACAGAAGTTAAGCAGTCCTCATTGAAAATATTTAACTGCATCAAAACTTAGTAACAATTTAGCTGTTTTTAAAAGTATTTTTTCATTATAGGCAAATAAAGAGATTGCAGTACTAATGAAAAATTAATTCTGACATTTAAGAAAATTTTGAAAGAAACATTTATTTTTATGATGATTGACATAAGAGACCTGTTTTATGATGGCTTTGTTAATGACAATGAAAAACACTTCCTTTATAAGAAAACCAGGTGAACAAACCCAAGAGGGGACCATACACATGTTTGCTTTAATTCTGCTCACTGCAGTTATTCCACACAATTAAAATAACTGCCTCAGTTGAGACTGGACACTATTTTCTGTAGTTCAAATAATGAAACAAAAAAGGCCATAGAAGTTTCGTTGGAGTAGGATGAGCCATTGGTTCACAAATTCATGCTATCAAATAGTTAATTGATAAGAAGATAACCCTGTGTACCCCATTGTAGATGTAGAGAGGTTGTTAACATAGAGACAAGCAGTTTTACCATTATGACACTGCAAACATCAGTCCTGATGGAGCTGAGCTTAAGCCAGCTCAGTTTGCCACAGTTTCAACTATGCAGCAGTTAACATTTGTCCTTCTTCCATAGGTTATGCTTCCTGCTTAGCTTATCCTAGTTCTTCTGCTATGCATTGCAAAGCAGAGTTCCGAATTTTTAAAGAATTAGAAGTTTTAACTGACTGAGTTCCTTCAAGGTTCTTTTATTCTCCACAAAATGGACTAAATGTAGTCCTTTTAGTAAGTGTTAATGAATTAACATTCTGCCAGTGATGTCCGTATATAATCTTTTAAGTGTGTGATATCTTCAAACTATTTACACACTGCTAAAGCTCAAAACCATATAATTCAGTTCATTATACAAGCATACTGTGATAATGTATGTAATATTTCAGAAAAAAATCAGACCATAAAGGTCCATAACAGCTCTTCTATATATAGAATTTGGTATACCAAAAAGCAGAAAAACTCACAGTAAAGGATTAAAAGACTGTTAGTACAAATACCTAAGTTTTACTGCAGCATTCTTTCCTAAAGCTGAACACATGTTATTCATGCTTACCTGCCCAAGATGAAACATTTTCTTGCCTCTAAAAGTAGTCCAAAATGTAAATATTGTTTCATATGTTTTTTTAGTGATATATCTTATCAGCAAATTCATGTCAGTGGATGCCCTATTAATCATAGGGAATATTTCATCCATTGTAAACGGTTCTATCGACTGAAATGCTATTAGTATAGTTGCAGATTTCAAAAAGGTTCCTGTCTTTAAGCACATGATTATGGTAAATGCTATGGGAAATGCACAGTGCATATTCTTTTACATATATACATTAAGGGCTGATCAAACAACCATCAAAAAGTAATTTCTGAAAAACTATTTAAATACAAAGGATCTGAAATTTTTTGCATTCTCTTCTGTTGTTGCCTTAATTTTACATCTTTTAAATCTATACATGTTTACGAATATTATAAAATATGTTTATAGCCTTTGACATACTGAAAATGTACTTTGTGGCAAAATAATTTTTAAAAATTATTTTAATTTTAAAAGAATTTCTGAAATTAGTATTTGAAATAAGGACAAATTAGAATTTTGCCCTCATAAAAAAAATGGAAAAGGAGGCTATTAAGCTGTACAGCCTCCTTTTGTTATACTTTTTTCAATAGATCCATATATTATTTAATGGGTTTTGTAGAGATACACTTACATGAGTTCTATATCACATTACAGCTGATGAATGCCCAACACACAGGTATGTTATGAAAGGTCATCAGTTACAAGGGAAACTGCATAATGTATGCCTACTGAATACATTGCAAGTTCTCTACACTGAGACTCTGTAGCTACGTTGGCAACAGCAAGCAGGGAAACTTCGGACACGAATGACCCATGAACGTTGTTTAACTTTAGGGAGTTACTAGTAAGTCTCTTGACTGGGAGGTTGCATTCAGCACAGGCAGGGTTAGGTCCAGTGGGCATTTGGGTTCCTCTCAAGAAGAGCAAATGAAAATGAATCCCAAAGTACTCTAATACTACATCCTAAAATGACCACTGGAGAAATGCCCAGAGATTTCCATAGTTATTACAAAAATTTCCCAACTCCTAAATTTTTCAGATTTTCTTAATGTGAGAAGACCCAAGGAACCATTCTGCATATAGATGAGAATGAGGATGAAATGACTATGACTTCTGCTGTCTCACTGTAACTATGTTCTGCAGCAATTTTTTTGTACTGATTATGAGAATGCCTTGTAACTTGCTCCTGACATTAGGGATGTACTCTCTTTTGCTGTCCAATTTTATTAAGAAGAAAAATCAATTGCCTGCACTCTCCCCTCTGCTACTTGCCACTGCTTGCACTCATACAAACACCTTCCAGTCTGACCTACTGTTTCAAGGAACTCTTGAAGCATAAAAGCTTAGCCTTAGGGAGCTACAGTCACTCATATTTTAGTTGGGAAGGATTTCCACATGCCAAAAAGCATAAAGATATGCAAGTAAACATATGCTCCATCATTCATTAGAAGATCATGGCTATACACAATATTTGAAAACAGAAATTTGATTCTGAAAAAACCCCTATATTCTGGAGAATTTTGGATGAGATTAAGTATTGTATAAAGTTCTCTTGATTGTTTCAGTCAACATGCTTGTGCAACCCTCCACAGAGCCAAGCCTTGAGAGCCCAAATCAGGTCAAGTGGGGCTGAGCACGTGGGGAGAAAGTGAGGTTAAAAGCAAAGCCACCCTGACTGCCCATGCTCATCTTACCTGTGAAATCCAGCAGCCCAGGAGGGTGCAATGCAAGTTGCTCTTTTTCCAGCCTCTGTAGGCATCAATCCCATTAGGACTGTGAAAGTCTGCTTCATTATCCAGACATCTATTTCATTATGAATATCTGTCTAGACGTAGTAGAGATCAGAGTACAGCATCACTCATGGTCCAACACACAGTGCAACGGCCACAAGCAAAAAGCTGCACGGTGGCCTGAACTAACCTCTGTTATCTCCTGCCTGCAGAGAAAACCAAGGAGCAGCAGAGCAGCTGAGGACTCCTCATTGCTGGCATGAAGAAACTTCCTCCCAAAGACTGAAATGAAGACTTGACAGTATGTCTTTGCATACTCTTGCATTCAGGGAGAGCAGAAATTTAAGATGTTTTCTCCCTGTAACAATCGATTTGCATTCAAAAAAGAAAAAATTAAAGTCTAATTAAAGAAGAAAGCAGATTCTGTTGCCATAATATGTCAGTTTCCTATGGCTTTCTAAAGGATAAAAAGGAAGAAACATGGGTTAATAGCTTAGCATATGCCTGAAAGCATTAACACCTTCTCAGAGTAATAGCAGCAGCAGTAACATTGTTAGTGACAGTGTACACAGTGCGGCTGTAGGAACAGTTGTGCATTTTATCACCTTCATTCTCCTCAGAAGCCCCATCCAACAGTTTGTGTTAGTTCTTTGTTTTACCACACAGGCTTCTAAAAAATTGTGTGTTGAAAAAAAGTCTTGTGATAGTCTGGCAGCCTTTTTTAATCTCTTGCTTCATTACCTTGTGGATATAATAGAATCTAGTAATGATATATTTACCTTTTTCTCCTACAAATTGTAGACGCAAATTGTCAGTGTTCCAAGTCTACTCTTAAAGTTATATTGAAACACTTCCAGAAATGGATAGCCACTAATTTATAGCACAGTTTTAAAGAATACAAATTAATTCTCCCTTTGTTAACTTCTACTACCAATTTAATTAACTTTAAAAAATTCATTTATTTGGTGTTATATTTTGGCATTTATTTGTTAATGAATGTGATACTTTACATAATAAGTAAAGGCTATCTAAAAATATTTTCTGGGTAACTGAGATTGTCTACAGTGGAAAATCTAAAACGCTTTTAGAAAATAACAATGATGATGCTGAGAGCAAAAAGACTAATTGTGCATGAATCTGTAGGGGCAGTGTCTTACGTGATCTAATTCTCTTCCTAAAAGTGAACAGCATCTAGAAAGTATGTTCCCTTTTCTGCTTCAGGTTCCCCTTAGGAACTGAAAAAGTTGAGATTTTTTTGGCTAATCTTTTTATAATATAATTTGGTAAAACTTAAATAAAAATTTAAGCCCCCAAAGAGAAAGTTAAATTAGGACACTTGGACTCTCAATTTTACTCTTTCAGTCCTGGATTCAGTGGTATCTTTTGGCAGGGATGCATTATACAGCTATTATTCTTGTTGAGTGTACAATTTAAAAGAACACATATTTTGTCTTCACAAAAAAAACCCAAAAAACTTGACTCATTGAGAAATAAATATTGCAACATAAAACTCTTGGTTTCAAAATTTGTCCTTTTCCTTCACCCCTTATTTTTTTGACATTTCTATTACTGAGAATTGGCAGGTGTAACTACCATTCTTCACAATCCTTAGTGCCTGCCTTACAGATGAAAAATCCACTTGTTTTGCCACAACATAGCATCATCCACTGAAGATCCTTTATTCTTCCTTCTGACAGCTGACAGTGCTCACAAACACCCAACAGAACTTAAATCTCTCAGAATTTGCCCAGTAAATATATATTTCTTAAATTCTCAAGTCAGTTTTGAGCATCTAATTGGCTAGATTGCCTAAATGCAATAGTTCAAGAAATTAACCTTAAATTTCTATATGAATGACTGTTTTGACATCTTTATATAATTGCCAAATGATACTGTGTTTGGTGGGTTTTTTGCTTATTTGTTTATTTTATTTGTTTGACTGTATTTAGATGGTCAGTATCTGTACTGTCTTCACTTTACCGATCTCTAGTCCAGACTGTCCCCACACGGCCAGTTATTGTAGCATGCATTTAATCATCTGACTTTCCACTAGTAAACATTCTTTCTTAATGACTCTCAACTGCTGCACAGCTGTCACCGTTGGCTTGAACATGTCATGTTTCCCCCAGCGGTTGTGTTCCCCCACCTGCCCTTCCTGCCTCTAATTTGTGCCAGACTGATCTCCCATAGCATCAGCTTCTGCAGCCTTGCTCCTTCAGCTGAGGAATGTCCTGACCACATGGATTAATATCACCTACCAGTTTCCACTAATTTTAATGCTTTCTTCCATTCTTCACTATTTAAATGTACACATTTAAAGGAGATGTTAATAAGGTTACAGAAACTGTGCACCTTTGTTACATCCACTTCTAGACTTCTATCAGCCTTCTGATTTCATCTTCCATTATAGCAGCTAGACTGGAATCAGCACAGCTGTTATCTGGAGCTCCTGCTTAAATGTTTACAGCTCTTACAGTTCTGAATAGTTTGAACAATTCTGAGTGGCTTTTTTTTTTTTTTTTAACTCCATGAAACAAAGAAGTTTGGTGTTGCCCAATCTCTAGATCCCCAGATTATCTGTTTTAATGGGATCCTCAGGTTCATGACAGCAATTATAATGCATTTCCCATGTTGTTTCTAGAAATCTACATTCTTTGCATTCACTTTGCTGTGTAAAGCTGACAGGTACTTGAAATATGGTGTGTTAGGTTCAAAAAGTGTAGGGCTGCTTTTAAACCATATTAACAGGATTCTCTCAGTGGATGATTAAGCATATATGTTTCAGTTACTTTAACACATATTAACAGCATTAGCTAGATTTTATACTAAGAGAATGTTTGACTGTCAAATCAAAATCACATTTTTAAGAGTGCCTATGCAATATGAATGTGTCTTTGAGTGTCCAGTCCTACAGTACAGATGCCTTTCCCCATAGCTTCAACGTTGCTTTCTGTACTGCTCCTGACACATGGAGTGCCTTGAGTGGACAGCACTCACAGAAGGAAAGACTACTTTCCAAAAAAAAAGTTCTTTTGATACCCCTTTCATGCAGTATATAATCTTACGTGTTATTGACTTACCACAACCCAAAGCCTACAATGAATACAGAATTATTAATTTCCTTATGGGATTTTGTATGGTGATTTCACTACAGCATCTGAATTCTTTGAAAACATTAATGAACTGATCCTCCCAACACCCTTTTGAAGTTAGAGGATATTTTTATCACTATTTTACACAAGGGGAACGGAATATTTAAGATAAAAGCCAAAATGTTCAGAGTGTCAGCTAATTTTGTTTGCCAGTTTTGAAAGTCTAAGGTTCTGAGTTTTCCAAAAGCTAAGGGGTTTTTTAAGCCTTTTTGTATGTTCAGAGCAAAGAGCCTGATTCCACCAGTTGCTGCCGTGAATGCAAATTGTTGCACATGTTCAACATTATTTGATATCAAGCTTCAGTTGTCTCAAGCACTCAAAATGGAGGAACTTGAAAAGGTTTGTTGTGAATGGTGAGCCCACTTCCTTAAAGGAACCATCACTCTGGCCAAAAACTAAAAGAACATTCTTTCTCTTCCTTTCTGTCTTTCAAAAGATTACTTCCATCTTACACAAGAAATGAGATTTTGTATAGAGCTCTATCCTCTTCGCTGAATGACTCCAGATCATGACTAATGCAATTCCATCAAAAGGGCTAGATATTTAAGAAAAAAATATCAATCTTATCTGTTTAAGCTGGAGACTAGGTAAGATGCCTGTGTGCAAAGGGGGAGAGTTGGAAACACACAAATTATCACACATGGGCATTCTGATCATCATTGAAAAGTCTTAGACCAGGGACTGAGGAATGGGAATTGATTCATTAGGAAAATATTCTATAATTTTGATCTATTTCATCATATTCAGTATATACTTCTGTGAGTTTCCATAGCACCTTTAATTTCTGGATGTATGAATTGTGTGAAGGCAATGCAGCTTTTAGAGCTTTCCAGTGGAACCTTCAGTGCTTAAAAATTTCTTAATCTTTAATGTTTCAATGAATCTCAAATGAAATATCCTAAAGCAATCACAAAATTAATCCCTCTGTATCTTTCAGAATGTTCAACATATATTTTCTCTTCTATGTGAACAAGAACAGAAGAGTGCCACAGAATGTTAGGAAGACTAGGAAATGCATGATTTAAAGGTCAGCTGGAGGGAAGACAAACTGTGAACCAGATGAAAAAGCAAAGCCAGACTATGCAATAAGATTATGATGCAAGACAAAAATCACTATTTACAAGTTTTTGATATATGAGGATTCTGTTTGGTTTTTTTTTTTTTGGTTTTTTTTTTTTTTTGGGGGGGGGGGGGGGTGGTGGGTTTGTTTTAGTTTGTTGTAGCTTTTTTCTGTCACTCTCCAAAATGGGAATTTCTAATTTACATGAAGCTATTACTCTGCTGAGATCAGAA
Source organism: Corvus kubaryi (assembly GCF_017639235.1). Lineage (NCBI taxonomy): Eukaryota > Metazoa > Chordata > Aves > Passeriformes > Corvidae > Corvus > Corvus kubaryi. The sequence continues at coordinate 108,274 of NW_024581552.1, forward strand.
ACTAGCACTTGGAGCCCATTACGGTTCCCAGACCTCTTTATCTCAACTAGGGTAGACTCTAATCTAAGACTTCTAATCTCAGAAAGATGTCCAAAATAGGCTATAAGGTCAGAAACTTTAACGTATTTTTCATTAGGGTGCCTTATTATAAATTCACGCAATATATTGAGAGTCAACATAAAATTCACTTGGGAGGAGATATCCAGAGTGCCAGACTTGAAGGTCCTCTAAGACTTACCTGCCAGGTACATGTATTGCCAAAAGAATCCAAGCCAGCTTGCCATTCTGAGCTGCCTTTTGGAAGAGAGGCTCTTCCATGCTCTTTTGTGCTGTTGACTACACAGGATGTCAGGAAGACCACCCTCTTGGTATTAAGAACTTAAGATATTGAGGAAAAACTCAGAATAGACATACTAGAGTTAAAAGTCCCATAAGTCCTGTCTCCTCTCTTTACTAACACCCCTTAGCAGACACTAAAGGAAATACCAGAACCAAAGATAAGAACGACACAGAGCATACTCTCCTGCCTCCCTATTTGTTCACTGCCCTGAGCACCTGTAGAACCAGTCTCTCTGTATTCAACAGCTCCCCATAACCATTTCTTCCACAGATTTGTGTAATCAGTTTTGAACTCAACTCTTTTCACATCCATTGCATTTTAAATTCCAGATTTTGTCAACAAATATGCTATTCAGGGAAGAAATGTCATGTGTTTTGAACCTGCCATTTAGCTCTCATACAGTAAGAAACAGTGAATAATTGTTGCGTAGTCCCTTTTTCCACGATTCGTTATTTCATATGCCTTAAACACAACTCCTCAATCACCTACTTTCCAGGGTGAAGTGCTCCAAAACTACCTTACTTGTATTCAGGCTGTTCACTGCTTTAATTATTCCTCTCATCCATCTTTATACCCTTTGTAATTCAACTATATTTATTTGAAATGTGTAGGACAACACCAAGATTCAAGCAAGGAATTTACACAATGGTTTGTTCTCTATCCGTTCTTGTGCTATTTTGACCACAGAGATGATGTTTTCATGGCATTTTTACAATAACTCCAAGGTCTCTTTCATGAGTAATATTATCTATTTGAGAACCCATTGCCATATACGCACAGTTTGGGCTGTTTTCCTTCTTGTGCATTATTTTGCATTCATTGACATTGAGTTTCATTTGTAATTTTATTGCCCAGTTGACATGGTCCTCCACCTCTTCATAGTTAGCTTTTGATTCAGCTAACTGAATAATTCAATTTAAATAATTTTAGTCAGTTTACCCCTTTTTGAACCCCTTTTTGAAATAATCTGTGAATATATTAAAGCCTATAGATCTAGCATGCTTACCTGGACTGCACCAGTATTCTTTCCTCTGTTCTAAAAACTGAGTATGTATTCCTACCCCTTGGTTTTGACTTCTAAAACATAAATTAACTCTTACATGGATCCCCCTGCCTTTTCCCCAAAGCAGCTTTATTTCCTTAATAGTTACCATGAGCTATGTTCTGGCAGGTTTTGAAAATATAAGTGGACTACACTGTGCAGTTACATCTCAATTATAAGCTCAGAGTCTGTGAAGCAATTTAATAGATTTGTGAGACCAGACTTCCCTCTAATGAAAGACTGGACCATTAGACATGTTTTCTAACAGATTTCTCATTACATTCTTTATTTCTTGTATAGAATACTAGAGCTTCTAAAAAACCCAACCAACAAACCAAACCACAAGAACAATATTGCCTATTTACAAGTCACTGATACTAGGAACAACTGAAGCAATAGGTTTCATATTGTAGTTATTCAGCTGTTCTAAATTTGACTTTTAGTGCCTTTGGCTGGTGAGACAGCTCTATTAGTACTCCTTACAAAAATTGTCAATAGAGTATCTTCTATTTGATCTTCAGTCTGAGAATTCTTTCCTTTCCTTTGAGTCATAGAATGATTCAAGTTGGAAGAAAGCTTGTAAGGTTCATCTAGCTCAGCCTCTAAGTTTTCAATGCTCAAAGCAGGGTCAACACTGATTGAGTCCAACAGGCTTTTGTCCACCTTTGTCCACCTTTTGTCCTTCTTGGCACCTTCAAGGACAGACATTTGACAGCCACACAGGTAACTTGTTCCAGTGCTTAGTTATCTTTACCATTAGAAACACCTCTGGTTCAATTTAGGACCACTTCTTGATCTTCCACCATGCACTGCAGCAGACTATTACCCTGTCTTCTCAGCCCCCTCTGATCTATGCTGCTGTTGGCAGCCAAGCTAAAATCAAACCCTACTCTCTCAGCCTTTGTGTTGTACTCCAACCCTGCCACTACGATGGCCGCAAAGGTTCCTGCTGGTTATTTCCTTTAACTCCAAATGGCAGTCCTGCCCTTGAGCATGTCAGCTGCACCGCCCACCCCATCCCTCATCTTGGTGACCCCTGCCAACTTGATAAGGGTGCTTTTGATATGTTCAAATGACAAATTTACCTATCTCTTGCCAAGAAAAGTTCTGCCAAGTCTCATTTAACATATCTCAAGAATTCCTTTCCGATTTCTACCTCCTTTAAGGTCTCTATCATGGCCTTTTTTCTTTGACTACTTTTTTACTGAACCACTATACACCAGCCCTGAGACAGGGGAATTATTTAATTACTAACTTTCACTTCTAGCAAATGATTTGAAAATTTTATTTTAAATTATTTTTGGTTTTCCTCATATAAATACAGATTCCATGCTTTTACTTCCAGTATTGAAAGACTCAGACTTTGACTTTTAACCTTCTCCTTTATTTGTCTTCTTAAGTATTTGTTCCCTTCCCTGCCCTTCCCCACAAAGGTTGATTTGGTAGATACTTAGGGTGAACAGCTTCAGCATTTATCTGCCTCTTACAGACTATTTTTAAACATTTTTAATTTCCCCTCCCCTTCCCATGTTAAACACTCTAGTGGTTTTTCTGGGCTTCCTTCCCCCCCACCCTGGCTTACAAAAGCCACTGAATGTGAGCATATTAAGAGGGTGATGTATAAACTTTGAGGCATCACCTATGTGCTGCTCAGGCCCTGTTTCTGGTGTCTAGAAGTGTAGTCTCCATCAGTGTCAGGAGGGACTATTGGATCTAGACATGATTAAGCCTCTAATTACAATGGTGTTTTCTCATTTTTAAAGACTGTTTTCCCTATGTCACAGTCTTTATGCAGTTTGGGATGAACAACAGGAATTTAGCTATTCAATTTCAATACAAATATGTTACATGTTAATCATATAGTTAACTCATTCACTGGTTTCGCAGTCTCCTTCAGAATACAGAACTGCTGTTATATCTAAAGTTAGTATAGCTGAATATCTTTTCTTTTTGGGGACATCTTTAAGTAAATGAACCAACTGCTTCACTGAAATTCAAGGTACAGTAGCTTCTACATGCATTTGCTAGCTAGTGGTGAAAACAGCATTTTCACCATCTTACTGTAATACTTTGTGAAATATAACTACAAGTATTCAGTTAACAATAATGCCAGCATGTACCAGAATAAAATTTGAACACAAAATGAAAATTGTTTTAGTTAAACTCTTTTAAAGCATGAGTCATTCTACTGTTAGATTCAATCACTTGCTTGTAGATCTAGATGTACAATAGTCATGCTACATAAAACCTTTAGACCTAATGCATATAGCACAATTACATTTCAAACAACAGGGAAAACAAGAATAATTTTTCCAAGAGCACTACATAGTAGAAAAATTAAATAGACCATTTGTCATTACATCTACTCCCTATTAAGTCAGCTCTCGGAATTTCCTGCAGGGAACACTACATATTTTACACCTCCAGTGGATGAATTTTCTAAGAATGTTTACTTTCTCTAGTTGTTAAAACTAATTTCCTCATGCCTGTTTACACTCACATTTTCAAAAATCCAGTCAAAGTGAAAGAAAACTAATAGAAGTCCACATGGTTTTCATGGTGGATCACTTTGCTAACAAAAATCTATTTTTGCATTATGTTGTCAGGCTTCGAAATAGTACCTGCTGTCTTCTGCAGCCAAAGTACCCAAACTTACAGGTACAAGACACTCAGTTGCCTCAGCAGAGGATATCCCAAAACATTTGTTCCAATGAGCAGATGCCTCATTACCTTCAGACTGTTACGGAAACTTCTCCCACCACCATGAATGACTTTTTCTAATAATCCAATCAAATTACTGTGCTTTGTCAGTTTGACAGGACAGCAGATATAGTTATTTTGTTTGTGATCTTAATCACAGAATATTCTGAGTTGGAAGCAAACCACAATGATTACCAAAGTCCAACTCCTGGCCCTGTACAGTGCAGCCTCAAGAATCACACCATTTCATACAACCTTGTTCAGACAACAGAAAGATTGATGTCTTGAGACATTTTGGAATGCATGTGGGGGAGTAGGGGACAGGTCAGGCCTTGCCATGGTGAGGTACTGAACTGCCCCACGGCCCCCAGCCCTGGAGCCTCTATCCTAGCCTGGCAGTGGTGCCAATCACAGGCACACCAGAGGCAATGCTCCACTCTGCCCTAACTCAGCTCCTGAGTGGCCAAATGACAAGAAGTCCCACCTGGGGGAAAGGCCTAGGAAGACCAAGGGGTATTTAAGGCTGAGCACAAGGCAAAGCATTTGTCTTGACCCTACCTTCATCTTGGAGTTTCTATCTGAACACTGCTGGAAGCCAGAAGAGGAAGTTGTACATATGCTTTTCTGTCTTTCTTCTTCTAATTCTCTCTTCTTGGAATTTCTTGAGTAACTTAAAACTGAATGGGCTTAAAGTTTGCTAAGTTGAATGGGCCAAGTTAATGCTCTGAGAAGCGTCTTACGCTGATTGAATGTTGTGCTAAACCTTTTGCCAAAGTTCCTTGATTGTGCCAGTAAACTTTTGTGTTGTTTTGGCCTCTTGAGAATATCTTGTCAGTATTTCTCCTGTGTGTTAAACTCAGAGTACATGAACCATTGTAAGCCCTTTTAAAAGTCTTCTTGAGCAAATTGATTGGGGCCTTACACTTGTAGAAATCTACAGGTGTCTCTGGATAGAAGTTTGCACAAGTCTTTATTATCAGGTAACACAGGTTGTTACACTTCTATAAAAATCAAGAGAAGTGATTTTTGAATTAATTGATTTTCAATATGCCTCTGCACAAGGCAGCAAGACACTGAAGCATAGCTGTGCAGGCCCATATGCACAGCTAAAGGTAGTTACTCAAAAGGAGTCACTAAAATACTTGCTATTTGGGTGGAAATGAAAATAATGAAAATAATGTTTTGCAAAATGGGTATGAAGACGTAGAGCCTGTTAAAAATGGCCCGGCCTCTATAGCCTCACTGACAACAGTATTGTTCCCTGCATATCCTCTCTCCTGTATCCAGTTCCATCCCCAGTAAAAAATACTCACAGCTTCTCAAGCCTACACTTCAGATAACTCCTATAAATTCATTGGTCCTGCAATGACAATAAGCAAGTAAATGAGTAATAGTACAAACTATACCCTGCACCCTGTACATGTTTTTGTAAGAATTTCCCAGTGGGACAAGATCTTTAACATCCTTTTCACACTTGCAACACGGACACAATTTAACCCTGCACAGTACAACAGTGAAATCAATGAAATGTGTACTTCAGATAAATGCTATTACTTAATTTAGTTTGCAAAGACAACCCAGCAGGTAGCAGTCAAAGTAGATTGGCAAGAAAATTAAATAGGCTATCTCATACCTCCACTACTTCCCAGATACCCTTTGCTTTCTACCTAACTGGCAATCTGACAAAAAAAACTTATCAGGCAATGAAAAGTTATGAAAAGTTTTGTGCCAGCAATGTGTGTGGAATGTGCTGTGAAGCACTTTCTGCTTATGAAGTCTAGATGTGTTCACAGTATGTAAGAAAACAAATGTATGTACAATTAATAGTGCAGAATATTACTCAAGAGCAATCTGAAATACAAAAATCCCGCTTCAATCTGTTATATCTCTGGAAACACTTCATTTACGATAGTTATAAATGGCAAATACCTACCTAACAAACGTATAATCAACTTCTGATTGAATCACTTCTCATGTCAGTTTTTAATTTTCTCAGTATTTTTCTTTTAGCAACACCCTCCAAGTGTTGCAATTCAACCAATTCCACTCAAGGGTATGCAAAAGACATTAAGAAAACATGAGATTTATCAGTTTTGTGTTTTGGCTGACTATCAAAATGGTACATGCACAAGCCTGTCTAAAAACCTTTCAAGGTTGCTATGAACATCTATGTGTAAGTCTTACATGCCACAAGAGCAATGACTGTTATATTTATAAGCAAAACCCAACATGCCTCTTGTATACATGATATCAACAAAAGAAGCTCCCTGTATACATTTTATACTAAACACTGAGAATCTGAAGAAAATCCCATAAAGCAAAAATGGTCTTTACAACTTAAGCCGTATCAGGTGCCAAAATCATAAATGAATTCCAAAATCTTGTTCATTATGATAGGGAAATATTAAAGTGACCCTCCCTCTTCATTCTACTGAAATTACATCACCCTGCTACATGGACAAGTCCCACATTCTAGTTTTTAGGCTTCAAACAAGCCTTTTCCATGGCCAATTGACATTGAACCATGCCATAAATCAAATCCCTCCTGATGGGAGAGAATTTTTTAAGAGTCCTTGCAAGGAGTTTCAAAACTGAGACTTTTCCTGGAGTTTCAATGCTGCCAGATAGTTGTTTATCAAGTCTTATCAGAGGAACAGAGCCACTAGCATGACCCAGGCATAACACAGAGCACAGAAAGCAGGAGAGAAGTCTAATTATCAAGATTTACACGGCCTTTTAAAGATATTTTAACCAACAGTTACTAAAAACGTCTATTATTTTCACTTTCCTACCAATTATTCAGTAACATGGCCAAGAACTGCAGAATTCTCTGTCCAATCCTTCCAAACTATTTTTACTGCAGAACATGGAGTAGTAAAGGAAGAAGGGAGAAAGTTTAGAGAACAACAACAATCCTCCATTTTGATATTTTTTACTCTTATCTATTTTACTAAAAGGAGAAGCCCAAAACCTCTGAATTTTTCACCCTGTGACAATCTTACATAGTAGTCTATCCCCAAATTCACACCACTGTATTTTCCAGTTCTTGTCTGATTGTTGGTAATTTTTTCCAAGGTTGGAGGTTAAAACAGTGTTGTTCAGGGGGGGTAAAAACCCTTCAAAACAGGCAGAGAAATATTGGTTCCTACAGCCAATATTTTCTCAGTTCTCATTACACTACCAGCAAGATCCCAGGCTCACCAGAACTATATCACCTATACTCCTTTTAAAATGCAACTAAGAGGATTCAATTTATCTCATCTCAGTATTTTTAGCTAGTAATGCCTATTTCTTAAGAAATTATTTCTTCGTCTTTGAACTTCCCCAATGAAGACAGCTTCTGCAACATTGTCTGCTCCTTCCACAAGTGGTCCTGAAAGCTTTTGCAGGCAGCTCCCATTTCCTTCTTCAGAAGCCTCTGAAAAATGCTCCTACAATGTGTCAAATATAAATTCTGCAGCATACTTCATATTACTGAACTGATCAGGTTGGAAGCTCCTTGTTTCAGACAGCTGTCTGACACCACTGAAACTACTTACTGGACCTTCTTCCTCTGGCTCTCCCTAGACTGGAGAAATTCACATGCTTGCATTTGCACAGACCAAACACACTAGAATGACATTCTGAAGGCTGGGAAGGCTGTCAAGGTTACAGTATAACTATATATAAATTGCTCTGTCTCTGAATATTAATAATTTACTAGAAGATACATTGTAAACTACACATACTTATAACAATATTTGTCAAAATTGATTTAGGCATTTTTCGTAAGAGAAGAAAGGAACATTTTTGCTACAAATACATTTCACATTATATTGCTCTTAATAATATTAAAATTTATTTGAAGCAATTAACATAAAAACAAATTTACAGCTGAATTAAATTGAAAAAACAGAACAGGAACATTTACAACCAAGTAACAGACTAAAAACTGGAAATATAAAAAAATTTTAAAAATTTTGTAAATATTTTTCTGTCTCTTGGAACTACTTATGTCACCAATAGATGCTAACAATCTAAGAACAAACTGGCATGCTAATGCTAAGCATGAACGTGTTCTAATATTAGCATCTGCTTTACCTGCTTCAAAATGAAAAATAATGTTAACACAAGGAAGCTACTCCAATAAAAATAATTTAGTGGGTCAAAATAATTTTTCTACGATTTCCATCACAAAACTCTCAAAACTATTTACAAGAGGAAAAGGCAATTCACCCTATTCTCATTTGCTATCCATCCATCCTGCTGGAAATATGGACGAACTCAGAACTAAATCCTATTTTTTTTCTTGGAAACATGAAGTAAAAGATTTTTTGATGTCCTTGATTTAACATCCAGCGGCACATTTCCTTGAGAAAGGCTTCTAACAAAGTTTCTTGACATATTCTGTTCTTGCTTCCTGCTCTTTATTTTCATTCCTAGTGAAGAAAGAAATGCTATTAGAAATAGGGAGACATTCAATAAATGTAAGTAGAATTTAGCCTACATAGACCACCGTTTCAGAATATGCTCAAGAATTTTTACACATTTCTTTCCTTTACTGAAAGCCTAATTTTAATATGCAAAAATGTAATCAATTTTAGCTCAGCAATCCAGTGTTTTAATTGTCTAGAAAGTCGCATGCTTAGACCCTCAACTGGCTTGAGATGCTATCAAAAAGGCACAGTGGTCTATACAAAGGTGTAGGAATATGTAAAAATGTCATTAAGCCTTCTTATTATAGAATAGGATTGAAAAATGAACACTATGTCATTAGAGAAAGTTTTGTCTTTTTAATCTGTAAACAACTTTTCCTCTTAGGTATTTGGTTATGGTTTATTCTGCTCTTGTAATGCACGCTCTTGAAAATAAAGTGTATTTCATATTAAGTTAAACATTGAACAATCAAAACTTTATTCCCATTTCAAAACATGCTTTGCATTACATAGTATCTGAATTCCAGAGTCATGATTGAATAGCGCTAACTTCATAACCTGGTCAGTTGTAGTAGACATTGATACTGATATAACCATGTATGCAATTTGCCAAATAAGTAACTTGGTTAGACAGAATTTAGACTCAGATATTCAGTTTCCAGAAAGCTTCTTGTAATACAACCTCAACATTTCTCATGAATTCAGAATAAGACATTTTCATATGTATTTGCTTCCTCAAAGCAATTTTTACTTAAAAACATGTATGTGCTGTAAAATTGGTGTATTGCCCATGCCACTGGAAAAAGCTACACAAAAGAAATATTTTTTCACATCGCTTTTCCATTTCATAAGAAGAGCAGACAAAAATTTTAAAACTAATTTTGGATCTCCTCTAAACAGCCCAAGAAGATCATTAAGTGTATCATTGAAAATAGAGAGGAAAAGGAGACAATTGGGTAGAGATGAAGGAAAATTGTACAGATTTAACACATTAAAATCTGCTGCAGGTGCCAAGCAACTTAGTCCCGTGCACTAGAAAAGGCAGAGGTTTTTATAAAGTTGTGAAGACATTTGTGAACATTCACTGAAAAAATTATTTGTAACTGATTTTATTACAGAAAAGATTTATGCACCTCAGAGAGAAGCCATATAATTGAGGCAAACTTTCACAGAATAGAACTTGCTAATATTATCAGCAGTATGTTAGAAGCAAAATAACTTTTCCTCAGTTATTGTTTTTGCCCAAAATAGCCCCAAATTTTAAGACCAATAAGTCTCCGAAAAAACCTGTTATCTGTTAAAACAAATCAGTGTAGTGTTGCAAAATAAGGCAAACAATTAAAAACAGGCATGGAAATTATTAGAGAATTTTATTTCCTGATAAACCACATTTGGGCAAAATTGGTAATTAAATTCACCAAATTTCTCAACAAGTACATAAACTATTTTAGGTGGAAGACCTTGGCTCTTGGGGAAAAGGTTTTCCCAACAACCTTGTTGAATTTTGATTACATACTATCTATATAACTGACATTCTGATTTTTTTTAAAATAAAGGGATATACTATTCAAACCAATGGCTTAGTATACTATCACAGCAATACATGCTATTAAATTGACAAAATAAATTGAGTAGCAATCGTAATTTTGCACTTGCTGTACAATCACTGTTACCAATGCAGTGTCATCCACTCAAGCTCTGACACTTACCAGACACTTGGGGTACTCGCAAGGCTGCGTGGCTTAACAAGATGTCCTGTCGAATGCGTTTTGCAGAAACCGCGTCTTCCCGGCTGCCCAACACAGTGTTTGATGCAGAACTGGAAAAGTTGCCAGAAAGGTGTTTGCTTTCAGTACAGTCACTAAGCTTATTACAGTAGTTTAGGCCTTGCAGTGCAGAAGTACTTTAAATATTATCCAGTGTTCATAGAATCATAACAGAATGCAAACAATAAACTAATTTATTATGTATATCTGTGGATACTAGTCCCTGTTTTCCTTTTTAAGAATTTACAAAAATGCTTCAACTGTGAAAGTAAGAACTAATGTTGCCACTTGTATTAAAAGGCAAGACAATATGTCATATTTTTTTTGAAACTACAGAAGTCAGTTTGATGGTCATCACATACAAATTATACTAAGAAATAATCTTAAGGCATGTTACAAAATCCTTGAAATGACCAAGCTGTGTTTATTGAACAAATCACATTTTTTTATTGCTACAATAACTTTTCTAGGGCCTCCAACACAGTTGGAGGGGGTGGCTTCATTGCAGACAATACTTTTTAACTAGGCTGCAAGAAAACTGTTACAGCTTCAAATTCATTAAAACAAAACCTCTATATTTTATCCATAGCATTTTATGTGATGGACTTAAGGTCTACAGCAAAAATTATGAACCTATCTGATCTCACCCTTTTGCAACTGCCTCACAAATTTCCTCGGTTCCACTCGGCAAGACAGCCTCATAAACAAGCTAATTGTATTTATGTTCCAAGTTCCTATGCTTTTCCTATTCCTGTAACAAATATTGTATTATTTCCACTTTATAGTCCCCTAACTCACACTTTCTTAATAATAATTTTCTGCCTAAATAAAAATATATAGCAAGCAGCAAAGGCTAAGACTTGCCTTGTGCCAGTCCTAAAAATCTACTCATGCATGCTTCTTGCAAGGGAACTTATGCCAATAAGAATGTAATTTGGTAAAATAGTCTCTCTTATGACTGACTTGCCTCTTACCCCTTTATCCTCAAAATACGACTGTTTCAAATTATACTTCTAACGTGGACAATATGACTGAAATTTATATTTTTATTCTAACATTAGAAAGAGATGAATGACTGGAGAGAACCACTTCAATCAGGGAAAGCACGGGAAAGAAAAGAGGGAAAAAGTAAAGAAGAAAACAGAATGAAGGCACACTCTGAAAAGTAGGAGCATATTCCTTTCCTGCTTCACAAATGTGTTTTCATTCCTTCTCTTCATCATCAACTGCTAGACAAAACCATAAAGAATCTCAGTATACAGACAAGTTACTGAGGCAGAATGATCTCTATAAAAGGAATAAAAGTTGTGGGATTTTTCTGTAGTGGAATTCTAACTTGGAAATTGGGAAATATGTTTGAGACACAAAAGAAACAAGGTGAGCAGAAAGAGCTAGTCTTTTGGGAAGAAATAAGCATATATATACATGTTTTAAAATTATTACACAGTTATTACAAAAAAAAGTACTTTAAAAGCCTGTCTGAGAACTTTTATCTTAAGACTAGATAAATCAGGCTCCAGAAGTTCCCACCTCTCCCTAGAGAGAATGTAGAAAAAACTAGCTTGGTTTCAGAAAACAGGTGATTTATTTTGCTAAATTCATAATCAGCTCTTTGAAAATGTGAGCAGTGCCTCTTTTCTCATCCTAGAGCAAAAGAGTTTATTCCTCATCCTAGCAAGATAGTTTAGAACAGTAATTGATAACAATTGGAATAGTAACATGAAACTAGACCAGCTGAATGTGATCTCCTAGGATAATTCTCTATTTTGAAGGTGCTAATAAACAAAAAGGTGCTACTAAACAAAAAGGTGTTTAAGTTTCTTCCATGTCCTGTGATCTATCTATAGACTTGCTCCAACATTCTTGAGATATTCACCATAACACCTGTGTGATGGCAGCTCTACTCACTGTCTAGCAACAGGTGACTCATAACATGATTTTAAAAAAGGTTGTATCAATTTTTGCTTTTGGAAATAGGAAAAAAAAAAAAAAAAAAAAAAAAGACCAGCTGTTTCATCAGCTGTTCCATAGCTAATCAGGTTTTTAATACATTAAATAAACCCAAAACCAACCAACCACAGAAACACACACACAAAAAAATTACAATTCAACTTATTGTCTATTCAGTTTCAGCTTTTCTGGTGCTCCTACTAACAAGCCTCTTTTAGGGTCATAGACCAGAAGTGATGATATGAAAGTTCTTCCTAGAGCAGATCACAAAAACTAAGTCACAACATATGAGACAGAAAATGAATTATCGGAAAAACAAAGTTGATCATGTAACTATTGTCATGTATATCTTTTTCCCTGCTTTTTATTTTGGTAGCTTCTAATGTGTTCCAGAAAAGGCAGAATGCTTTCAAAAAACTTAGATTTTTAATTGATGACGAAATTTCTCTTTTCAGAATTATGCGCCATCTTTCTATTTTGAGTAGACAAGCAGCTACACAAGACATGATATTAGCTTGTAATTATTAAAACAGAAGTTCTTAAACCAAGATTAAAAAAAAAAAAAATCTACTGAAGTTACCTGGAAAACCAAAAAAAAATTCAATTGAATTCAAACATATTTGAATCACAACATGTCACATGCAGGTCCAAATGAATTGTACAAGATGCTTTCAGATTTAAAATAGAATATAGAAACTGAAGTAAGAACATAAGAAATGAAAACTCATTTTGTATAGAAGGGTTAGTTTAATCCTACCTTAATACTTTTCTTTTTCTCTGAGCAGCTGAAGTCATTGCCATATACGAGGGCTTCTCAAATACCGGAGCAGAATTTTTGTTTCTAAAGGAAGAAAGATCAAGTCTGAAATAAAGGAATTACATTTTTGTAAAACATATTCTTGGTAAAGTCAAGTAAATTTGTTCTTAACTGTAAACAAATATATGGTAAGTTGAAAACCAAAACTGGAAATTCATTTCATTAATGTTGAAGTAGCTTTGCAGAATTCAGACATACACAGCAGCTTTAAGCATGGCATTTCACAATGTGGTTAAGTATCCATTTTACAGACAGGAAACATAAGGCCTAGAGAAAGTAACTTGCCTGAGGCATCACAATCAGTTTAAAAAATGCTGTATTTTCTTTTTGGTACGTATCTTATAAAACAGGAAAAGCTTTCAACTTCATTTGTTGTCACTAACACACTGTTTTCAAATAATGGCAGAATTGAATCTAATGTTGATCAAAATTGAGGGTTTGATTTTCAAAATGTTGGGTTTATTTATAAAATGGATATAAATGGAAAAACCCACCTGTAAAGACAGACAGGATTAAATTATTTGGTAATATTTCTTGCCCATATAAAAGGAAAATACCTTTGCACAATGCTATTGCTGCATGGCTGTGACTCCTTTACAGATGAGTAAGTAGACATTTCAGTTGTTTCATCTGTACCTTCATAGAGAATTACTGTTGAGTTCATGACGTTTTCATCACACTCTGGGATTACATCACATGTAGTGTCCATAATACTGGCCTTTTTGACTGGCATATCTGTACTACATGCACTGACTTCCTCTAGGCCTGCAAGGTGTAAAGCCTTCTTTATCACAGTCTGAGTATAGAAGCTTTGTACTGGCTTTCTGCAAGAGTCTGGTGTATAGACTATAGGGTAGACTTCCTTGGCAAGAGAATCCTCCAGGTGCTGGAGGCTGCATCGGTTAGAGGAAGGTGGAGTTGGAGCTACGACTGGAGAGTCCATCAGCCTCCTCCTAGTTCTTTTCTGTGGTGGTTCTGTACGTTCTAACACTTGTTGTGTATTTTTATTCATTTCTTGTGATGGTGTACCAAAAGAGGTGCCTGTGAAGCGTAAGTAACAATGGTTAGCACATCTAACTGTACATACTACTTAAATCTTGCATTTTCCCTCCTCTTCCCTACTGAGATATTAGCAGAAATTATTACAAATCCTATTTATTTCATATTCACATCAACTTGATCATATAAGTAAAATTATTTCTATTGCTGCTTAGTCTAAGATGGTATTTGCTCTGTGACACTCAAAGTATTATAAATATGCATAGGTTGGTATAGTTAATCCCAGAGGTTATACAAATAATCACAAGTAAGATATGACACATGCAAGAGGGAACGGAAGAGTAGGGGTATTGGAAATTATTGCACTACCACGACAAAACTCATATTTTAAGGTGGAACAATCAAAGTAATCTACATCTGACTCCTGATCATAGCCATTTTTTCCCCAGCAAGTACCTTGCAGAATATTGAGAGACTGTTGAAAAAGGAATGACACAGAACCATTTAGAGGGAAAAAATTATCTGACACTGCAAATGAGAAAGTAGGGTTTTGGAAAGGGGGAAGCAAAGTTACCAGGATTCTCTCACCCCACTCTATCAACTGTGGGGAGCAAAGCTCTACAATATAACTTCCCCCACCCTCAAAAATAAAGCAAGCAATACAGTGTAATTGGCCATTCTCATTCATCCTGATTGAAACTATTTTTCTTGAAGTATCATAATGTTTTTCTTTTCAGGCAGGTGGTAATAAAGGCAATCTACAAAGTAAGACAGAAAAGGCCTTTCTTTTATTCAAGCTTTCAGTGAAGGAGGATCATTTTAAGACACAGCTCACTGTTCAAATGGGTAGGCAACTGGTGACTTACACAGTTAATAACAAAAAAACTATGGAATTTCTTTTTTAAAAAAATCAAGAGCAGGAGAGGGCTGTCAAAACCCCAAGTGCTTTTATATTTAACTTCCAGTGCAAATTTAAGAAATGAAGCCTAGCATCCTTAAAATACCTGTGGATTGGCTCCCCTTCAGCTGGCAGCCACAGATTCATACTTCTTTCTGCATTGCCTACTCCATGCCTATGAGCAACTAAACTGCAAAAAGAACCCCTGCTTTTTAAATTCATGCTAGTTACTCAGGAATTAGCTACGGTATTCCTAGTACAGTGTTGATAAATATTTATTTCTTCTAAATTTCATTCTATTTTTGCCTCAGACTAAGAAAGCTAGTTTGAACTCCTCAGTCTGAATGCTTCTATAGTTCTCTCTCATGCGTTAACACTTAGGGCATTTCAACTGCTCTGAAAACATTCTTTGAACAGGACAAAGACTGATTAAAAACGTGTATGTATGGTATTATTTCACCTCCACAAGCTTGATTTGTTACAGAAAGCAAGGCTTAAATAGTTGCAGTTTTTTCTCTGCTTACCATTTCTCAGGCCCCATTTAATTTTGACCTCATTGACCAGTTGCAACCCAATTTGCCAAGATGCTTTAAAAAAACCAATTCCCCAAGTACCCTGAGAAATCAGATGTCTTGGGGAAAAGGCCCAAGTAAGATCTTCATTGAAGAAAAGCCAATGAGGGATGATCTCGGCACCGTTGTTGCCTACACACTTCGGTACTAGACATGCCATACAATTGGATACCCAGCTACATGAGATGATGCCCAATTAGAAAATACAAAATAGAGCTGTAAGAGATAGCAAAGGATTTAAAAGATCACAATGAGACCTATACCTGTTCCAGGAGGATAGAACAGGTAGTATCAAAGTGTGTACAAGGAGCAAGTAAATGAGATGGTTAGATATAGGCCACATGTCTATTCTATGTAGTCACAACTTAATTCAATATTGAAAACTTAATTATTCAACTTAGAAAAAACAAAGCAAACATTTATTCCTCACTTAGGGGCTTAGTGTCAGAATGAACAATGTTTAAGTTCCTTATGGGAAAAGTAGTGTGGACAATTACATGAATGATTACAATTCTATTATGTTGCTTCCAGCTTTGAAGAAACAAATACATAGAAAACTTGGGCCTGAGAGGACTACATGAAATAATTGAACTGTGAATTTGTCTATGTGTGCACCTATGTAAAGTTCACTTTATGTATGTAAAGGACTTTTTCTCGGTTAAAATGCAAAATATATTATTTTCTTATACCACATCTAATCCATGACCAGCTTTCACCAGGTGAAATGCAGCAGGTTGCTGACATGCAGTGCCTTGATTGTAATCTAAACACTAAGTTAATTCATATATTCTCCATGAGCAGTGGAATGGAAATAGCAGTAAAACAGGGCCTGAATGTTGCCCAAAAAATCTTTACCTCCACCCAAAATAAAATAGGCCCATTGTGATAAAGACATATTTCTCCAAGACTTGGTAGGATTTAGTAACAAACAAGAAACTTACTTATGAACAATTTAAAACAACTACTCTCTGACACTATCAACAATGCTAGGCCTCACTACTGTGCTTGCTTTTTAATTTTGTTTTAATGAGTACAACATATACTTCAGTGTAATAGACTAACAGACCTTTAAAAAAAAAATTCAAGTCATCACAACCAAAAATTGAATCCAAACCTTTTTTAAAAAGACTTTTGATGTCTTATATTCGTAAGTACAACAATAAGGTTTATATAACCTAGTGTTTGAAATAACTATCCATTAAACGCCTCAGGACATTTAAAATATTCATTTATTAGATTTTATTCCTACTTATATGCATCTGAATGTCTGTTTCAGGAAAAATAATGGTTAGAATTCTATTAGTCCATTGTTACATTAGGACAGGGAGGTTTCAGTTTCAGAAAGTTTGCTTACTGTAAGACACTGAGGTTTTGCTAATGTCCTAAAGTTACTAGAAGGAAGTCTGATGGAGAAACATTTTGGTGGGAGTGCCAAGGTTTAGAAGCTTCTACAGGCCTAAATATTGGAAGCATTTTAAAATTAACTGTAAATGAAAGCATTTAAATCATTAACTAAATACGTAAAGAACACAAAGATACTGCCAACATAAATAATTTGATGAATTCCATTATAATGGACAGCATTTTGTACAGTAATACAAGTAAACTAATAATGATAGTTGCAGGAATTCTATATAAAGCAACTATAAGCTGTTAGCAAAAACAAAGACCTATTTTTAAAATTTATTTATTTCTGAATAAAACTCGTTGTAAAACTAAGTTAAAACACAACAAGCTTTTCTTGTCATTAAAGTGTTAGAAATCATATAAAATACTTAAGAAGTGTCCCTCCCCATAGCTTTTTGTGAAATTATTATGTTGCTCCTAACACAGTAAACAGGTAAACAAACATCATCAGCAGTATCGTACTTAACTTGGCTTCACTAAGTAACATAAACCAAATACGATGCAACAAAAACAACTCCAAAATCCTAATTCCACTTTAGCTTGTTGTTCTACTGTATATAGCTCCAAACAATTACAATCTCAGGTAAAAAAAAATACAGCAAGGAAAACATTTGGACCCACAAAATAAAGAATTGCCAGTGTTTCTATTTCCATCTTATTAAGGAAGCAAGATACTGAAGCTTCTTTTTGCAAATGCTTTTAAAAGCTACTATTGAGAAGTTTATGCAAAAGGGACTCAGACAACTGAAGCTGCTACAGAAACTCTACTATATCCATAAATTTCTAAATACATGGTACTGAAGATGATACAGTGGAGAAGCAAGTAGGGCTATTTATATTTCCTTAAAGAACAAATCTAAACAGTTCCTGAATGGATGTCTAAGGGTTGTCATTATTTTCCTACTGAAAGATAAACAACATGCTCCAACTTTAAAAAAAAAAAAAAATTTCAAACGTGTTCCATAATAAGGCAGAGAAATTATGTTTATAGTCTATATTTGCTTCATGTTTTATAGCTACTTCAATCTTTTGCATCAATGTCATCATAATAATTCAGTAATATTTTTTATTTCATATACAAAAATGAATCACTTATGTACTTTACAGAACAGCCAAAGTTAACCTGATGAAGTAGCTTAAAAGAAAAATTTGGAAGTTTTATTTCCGTAACTAGTACTTTCAGCTACAATGCTTCTCTTTAAAAATTAACATTATACCAAACATATTTTAGAGTAGAGATCACATATTTGCTGATCCTTAATTTCAGGCTGATGTTTATAAAACACAATTGTCAAAATTCTTTAAGATACTATTTAAGAGATTCACTCAGAAATTAAACATAAAAGCCATCATCCACTGATCAACCACCAGTGATATGAGGTGGTTTTGTTCCGTAGTTTGTTGTATCATTTGTCCCAAAAGACTACTCGGAAGTACTGATTTATCTGACAAGAAACACAGCAATATCAGATATTTACAGCCCTGTGCATTAATACAAGAAGCAGAATGCACTATGTGTGAAACATGAGTCACAGCAAAAGTGAGCAGAGCTCATGGCAAAACTACTCTGATGAATTGAGTTAGTTCTAATTGACATTAGGGACAAAATAATGGCCAAGACTTCTCTTCTTCTGGAACTCATGCTAATACATGCATAAGGGGAGTATTTCTGGAAACTGTGCTAAATTAAGTCTACCAGGTTGTTCTGCTAAAGTGAAATTAAATATTAATGTATGCATTTCAATAAACATTTCTGGGCTACCACTGATTGATCAAATTACAATTCTAATCATACATTTTCATTCTTTAACAACTGACTCATGGAATTCCAAATTGCAAATGAGGTCTAGTCAAGGCATTTCAATTATTTAATATTCCTTTGACCCAAAGGCATCATCACTGTGATGGCAAGTTTCACAACAGTTTCACAAACAACAGCTGTGAACTGAAAAAGGCCCATATCCAGGCTGCATTCTTGCAAGTCCCAGTGATCAGGTGTACTGTTTTACACAGCATGAGAAAAAATACTTAGAAATCACATAAGACAGTAAGAAAGAGCTGCTTAATAAGACAAATCTTTCCTATTCCAGACATGTGTTTTTCCTGCTTTTAATCAAATCTTTTACTATGTACAACTATACCCCAATTTTTTCTGCCATACAAAATAAAAAATTGACTTTTCAGATCAGAATGTTTGTGACAAGGGGAGGCAATAGATGCCTTTTTTTCTTCCTCTCATAAATCAGTTCCATTCTCTCAGAGGTAACGTACAGTAAGGCTTCTGGAAATGAGATGCTTGAAACAGTGCCAAGAACTTCCCCATTCACAGAAATACTTGCAAGTACCAGTCAGAGCTCTCCAGCCCTCAGTCTGAATTCTGAATACTGTATGGCTCCCCATTAATGAACACTTCAGAATGGATGCCCAAATACATTCTTAAATGAACCTGTTTCCATAGCTCGTGCTTTCTTTGACACAGTTAAATTGTTCATCACATTGCACATTTACGGTTACATGAAGCGTACAGAAGCTTAATCTAAATTTTTAATGTATGTGTCAAAAAAAGAGAGAAGATATTGGAAAGCCAGCATTTTCTGTAAAAAGCAACAATTTTTACTTTTAATTAAGGTCAGAATTTTAAATGAGGTATTTAAAGGTTTCAAAGGCTAAAGGAGAAACAAGATAGAGAAGGAGGCCAAGTCCTGGAGTGAAGCACTACACGTGCTTTAACAAACCATATGAACTTGAATTATCTTTCACTAGAAATCAAGAGCTGATTCACAAGAATTGACTATCTTGATAATTTGACCATAGAAACAGATATTGAATGAATGGCCAGAAAACATCTTTATCTTTTCCTCCCACACTACGACTTTATTATATTTAAGAGACTCTTTACACAGAAGAAATCTTCATTAGAAACAAAGATTTAGGCATTACTGGAAATCAGCTGAAATTCTTTGCTATTTAGAAACTCCTGATAGGAAGAAGGATCTTATAACAAGATAATACCAAAATCAATTAATACAATAAAGTAAGAACATTTAGGATTATATTCCAAGAACCTACTTCATAGAAGACCTTTAACAAAACCTAGAACAAATCCCCCTACCCTTTCAGTTTTGCTATCCTTCTCTTTACAATTTTTAAATTCCTTTTCCACATCAATTACTAGTTTGACTTCCTTCTTCAGGACCAGCTAGCAAATGCAGTTAATTCCAAAGAAACACACAAGAAGTTAAGGTCTTGGTTTCATAGTTTTACCTATTCTGCAGAAATTATGTAGCTGCTTTGACCTTTGGGAGACAGTGCTTGTAAACAGAAAAGTTATTTGTGTGACTTAAAATACTTTTTATGTGAGAACAGCCAATAGCAATTAATTTGCATTTGAACATTGTCATGGTTCTCCGAAAGAACTGCAAGCAAAACTTTAGTGTCATTAAAAAAGTTTCTGCAATGATTACTACCTCATGTTCTGCAACACACAGAATTCAGCACCGTCTTTAAATACAGATGGTTTCCTGCATCACTACCAATTTAAATACATAGTAACTAAACAGGGACCTGTAGTTTGTTAATTACTGAAACTTCCAAATATGGATAAGGCACTGATACTTACGGCATGGGGTGTTTGGTCTGCTCACAAGCTGCGGGAATGAAAAGATAGCTGACATTTCTACTTCATGGTTTTGATTTTGATTCTTTTCAGTCTGGTCAGCCCAAGCTACCGATTTTTGCCTTTGAATCAGTTGCTCAACCTCTGCAAATTCAGTCTCACTTAAGTCATTTGTCAACCCAGCTTCTTTCAAAATCAGGTATTGCTTGCGAAGAACTGGAAGTGCAGTATTTAGTACTCTGTAAAACAGCAAGAGGCACGACAAGTTTGCTTAAGAAAACATAATTTTAACTCAGAAAACAAAAAGTTTGAGAAAAATCTTACTTCTGTTTCAATTAAAACTAAATTCTCTAAATAGGTCTTCTCAAGTTACACATGTCAGAATGTAAGTCTTATCACACCTGCCCCGAAACCATACTTACTTTTCTGTTTGCTTATAATACTGATCTTGAAGGGAGACCAGAGACAACATGTGTTCAATCTGGGCTTTCAGGTCCTGAACTTCTAGGTTTAAATGCCAATACTGCAGATCTTGACAAAGTTCCTTTGGCAAATTAGGAATAAAAATGAAAATCAAACAGCTATACATCAAACTGGTAGGAAGAAACTAAAATTTAAACTAAAAATAATATTAGATCACCCTATATTGAAAACTAAAGATGGAGTGGAGCTATATTACTGTAATAAAGTTTTATGGTAGAAAAGTATGAATTATTTGATTTTTATTTACATCCATAAATATAACTTTGTAGAGTCCTTTGACCAATAGTGTGTATGGTGCAATTAGCATTAAGAATCCCACAGGCACACATGGATGCTTATCTATGCATACCAAAGATGTTTGCCTCTGTCTGTTTACTCTCCCCATACATTTTACTTTATTTCACTTACTAAGCTGTTCTTAACTCAGAGGTTTTACCCTTTTACCAATCCTCCTCCCCATCCCCAACCATGACAAAGTGAAAGGCATTTTACTTTTGGAATACACCCTTCTTGACCCAGAAGGCGCATTTCATTTTCAACACGGTGCAGCCATTTGGTATTTTCCTCAAAAAGATTGGTCTCCTCTTCTTTTTTCTTCTGCATGCGTACATAGTGGCTATTAAGTGCTGCAAGCCTTTGATCCCGCTTGCAAGTGGCCTTAAAGAAAAAATCCCCCCCCCCAAAAATAATCAGCATTTAAGGTGGAAACTTTCAAATTATGTTCACCAAATTCTCTTTATATATAAATTTTTTTTTCCTTACTTTTATATAACATAACCAAATAGTTCCTAGTAACTCAAGGATGAATATGAAGAAGCAATTTTTCTGTTTTCCTTATGCAGTATGTCCTACAAAAAGCCTGCTAAAGGATAAAGCATTGGGTAAAAGGAAAATCCTCTATCTTCAAACATCAAATTCTTCTGATGTTTGTACTGTTTCTGAAATATGAAAACTAAAAGGCACAAAACCAGCAACAGCAAGTTGGATATGAGCAAGATAGTGTCCTAACAAGGCAAAGGGCACTCTTTTCTAGTCAGAAGACAACTATACTCTGCTGTTACCTCAGAAATTAGGTCACTACATCAATAGTCATAGAGGAGTGATAATCTGTGTGTCTCATTTTTAATTCAATATTTATGCATTAATTCATTACACAATTACTTAAGCAAAATTTACACAAATATACCAAAATGAAGAGATGATACCCTGCACTACATTACAGAAAACTCACCTTTTCTACTCTTTCTTCAGAGCACATCAGTTGAATTTGTTCATGACATTGATTCTGGTAATATTTCTTTAGTGTATTTTCTTTCAGTTTCATTTCCACATTGAGGTACTCTTTTCTGATTTCCTCACGGTTTGCAAATACATTTTTAAGGATTTCTTTGTATCTAAAGCCAAAGAATAATAATTAATTATGTATTGATGACTTTTTATGCCCATCTCCTTTGGTAGGGGAATTTTCAATTCCAAGTTAATAAGATAAGTATGAAGAAATTAAAAGGAAATGAGTAAAGCCTATTATAGATGAGCACTAAATAAAATGTCAGTAAATCTGTAAGAATGTTTAAGTATTTGAACTGAAAATGGGATGTGAAATTTTGAAGGAGTCACTAAAAATAAACCTTGTCATACTTATGAAGACAACACTGGGATTTAAAAGAAAAGACCTATGTGAAGAAGCTTTAGGATGCCTTTCTCTAACTCGAAAAGATACTAAACACCTATGTTCTCTACTTCTTACATCAATTTATTAAACAGATCAGACTACTGTTGCCATAGACACAGTGTTCAAAGAACCTGCTAGCTATCCTCAAAAAAAAGGAAAACCAGAAACGTCTTCAGTTACTCACTTTCCCTGAAGCAGCTGTACAATTTTCATCACTAACGGACAAGAAAAATCAGAACACTCATCATGTTTTAACACATGATAGGCTAATAGGGGGGAAAAGCAAAGTAGTGGTAGATGGTACTCAAGGAGTTACTGAGTAACCAGTTATCTGGTTACCCCTAGTCTGCAACACAAGTCAGAGTAACAAGAATAAGAAGACCTGGAAGCATTGCCATACTGCAATATAACTTTCACTCGTGGTACTTTTTCACGTCACTCCTGAATACTGAAAATGTTTCAGTACAGAATGGCCAAAAGATACTGTATATCTCAATAATGACCAACCTTATATACAAAGTATTTCATTACATGCTATGTTGTTAGAAATTTACATAAAAATAAAAGTACAGCTTAACATGCAACTGTTCCAAAGACAAGCAACGTTAGAGGTTACACAGTTTTTAGTATTAAAAACCCCCCACAAAATTAAAAGCTGTAAAAATGCTAAAAAAACCCAGGTTCAACTCCAGAACAAGTTGAAGAGACATTCTTGTCATGTAATTGACTTCTTGCCAGTGTTTCAGAAGTAGCAATTCTATTTCATAGTCTAAAGTTTGAATAACTGAGTCCTTTATTCTAGTGTTTTATTACTCTCCTTTTAAAAAGAAACAGAATTAAGAAAATAATTCTTCTCCACAGGTTTAGAAATACAAGTTTTCCCCAAGTGTCTAGAGGATGCTGTTGATCTTGGTAAAAAAGTGTACTAGAACTCTCACAGAATTTAGAAGTATTATTTCTTTAAGGAACTGATGCCTTTTCCTGGTCTTAAAATCAAGACTCAAACACGGTTAGAAGGGGAAAAAGGGATTTTACCTTGGTATTTATTTTAAGGATCCTTAGGTGCACACATCCTGGTGGAATGCACCGAAACGCACCCTGCAAAATGCCCACCCCAAAAGATCTGGTACAACATTATAGGTTTTACTAATTAGCATATCTATCAAAGATTCCCCAACGGGAGGCTCAAGTGAGCCCCTCTCCCCAAGGAGCCCTCTCCTGGATGGTTCTATCTTAGTTTACAGAATGTGTTCTGGAGAGGACCTTGGGGTCTGGGGCACACTGATCCCTAGCTACGAAGCTTCTAAAATGTTTAATCTCTCAGCTTGACAAACAAGTCCAAAAATGTAGGCAAAAAGCACTATGAATACAGTTGTAATAAGGTATAACAGGGGTATAAAAGAAAAGGCAAAAAATCATCATGGCATCAGAACAGTAACAGGTTAATGGTTGGACTCTATGATCTTTGAGGTATTTTCTAACCTAAAAGATTCTATGATAATGAAACAGTCAGCTGCAGAGTATCAGAGTTCTTACCCTACACTGTTCCTATCTATACTAACATACCACTGATTGCACACTGCTTGGAGAATTTTTGTCCCCCATAGTATTCATAGAAACATGGTTCCTCCCAGCTGCTTGGGAAACACAGCAATACAGAACCAAAGTGAATCCTCTCAGTTTCCATCACAGTAGAAAGCTGGGTATAATTCAGACAAGGGTGCAGATTCTGATTCTATATACACTCCTTATAAGGAGCCATGACTGGTAAACCAACCTCTTGTGTACATATATTCACCAGTGTTCCAAATATGGCATAAAGTATAGAAGCCTTTGTGAAGTTCCTGCCCTGAGCTGGATTCAGTCTTTCAATAAGCACACTTCTGTTCTTTACTTGAAAAATTACAAAGTTATCCTGTAGGCATATCCAGGGTGTGAACCCCCTATACTACCTAGTGTCAAAGAGGTCAAGGTTGTAGCTCTTGAGACAATGTCCACTGTCTACCTCAACAGGCTCAAGACTTGAAGGATTGGCAGATGACACATCTCCAAGCTTTAGGCAGAAGGAGGAATGACTTTAAGGTTTGAAGAAGCAAGTGGTGTACCCAGTGAGTCTCTTTCAGATAAAAGTGACACAAATCATGGGTAGTTGGATGGAAATACAAGATCATGGATATGGCTCTCTTCCCTGTCCCAACTAAAAGGGAGAAGGCAGCACAATACCTTCAAAACCTGTGGGAGAAATCAACTCATTACCTACACCATCAGCATGATGAACCTGGCAGGATACTCATCAGAAAGAAGAGAATGAGACATCCACATCATTTCTGATATCCAGAGGGAATGGGATAGGCTTACATGTGGCCCTGTGGATATTCCGTAACAATAAAATGCAAACAAACACTCTCTGACCAGAAAATCTTGGCATAGACTATGTCCAGCCTTTTGAAGAGGTATTTTAGAGACCCTGCCTTTGACTGACTCTTCCCACACACAAAGAATGAAATAAAGGGCAAATCACAGGAAATTAAATCAATCTTAAAGACATACAGTGCAAAAATATGCAGGAAAACTGTCAGAACTATCAACATGACTTAGAAACCCACACTTCTTTTGAAAATTCAGTTTAAATAACCTGAATGAAAGGGTTTATTGAAATGTCTGGAATGCCACTAAAATAAAGCACAGTTAGACAATATCTTGCTTCGAATGGTTTTTTACTTCACCTCAAAGTTTTCCAGGTTAAAAAATAGCACATTCAAAGGGCTAAATAAAAAAAAAAAGTTAGCTGAATCAACTTAGGTGAGTAATTGTCAGAAATATGAGATGGGATATGCAGAGACACATCTCCTGAAAGTCTTCTGCTCCAAAACCTACCCTCTTCATAGAATACAGTGGCTTCTACAACAAATTGATACCTCACATTTTAGTTTGTAACTTTTTATGTTCTCTCATGAGACGGTCACATGAGAAAAGATAAGACAGGAACATTACCAAGAAGAAAAAGAGGCCAAGAAATATTAAAGCAGTAGAAAATAAGGAATCTACAAACATAAATTGAACTCTTTGTAGAAAAACTTCCAGGTTTTGTCACTCTCAAACCTTGCAGGAAAGATACCACTTGAATTAGTGTCTGCCAACAGTCGTAAGAGCTGCTGTCATTTATGCAAACTACATTCTGCCTACCCACAAACACAACCTGCTAAGAAGCTTTGCTGGAAGTCAGCATTCATATGCTCCTTCCTGTCACATGTCATTTCCTGCATCCCCCTCTTTCATTTTAAATCCACCACCAAATTGCTGTAAAAAGAAACAACATGTTAAGCAAAGCCATACCTACATCTAAGTAAAGCAATGTTAAAATGAGGAAACCAATATTGAAGAGAGTAGGTTTGTTTTACAAATGCTTTTACAAGTTAGACAAACTCCAGCCTGCAAGCAAGCTCATGATATGATTCATTTACCTTTCTATTTCCACTTGCTGGTTGTTTGAAAGTTCTGCAGTATTATGATTTTCAGGAATGCTTGCTTGCTTTTCTTCGTATTTTCTCAGTTTCTCCTTCAACATTAGGATCTAAACCAAAAGAAGCACCTTTTAGTTGAAATAGGTTGTTTTTTCTTTTTTTAAAAACTATCATTCTGTGCTGATATTCAACAGCTTTACAAATGGCAGCAGGTGATACTCCTCTCAGAAGACAAAATTCTCTTACTTCAAAATACATTAGAACCATATTACCTTATAGATTCAATCCCATAAACTACTTTTTATATTCAAATAAACAGTTAACCTTTCAACTTCTTAACAACAGATTTTTATACATACCTCTTGCTTTTGTTCATTGCAAATTTTAACATACTGGCTTATGTAACCGTCCAAACTAACAACGTTGCTCTTCAACTGTAAAGAAACGAGTTAGAATTTAAAGGCAGCTCCTTTGTGTTTTCATGCATAATAAACACACTGTGTGTAAGCACTACATAGTTACATGTACACTATATTATGAGGAAAGAGATTAATAAAATCCTGACTTGCACAACAAGAATAAGACTGTCAGCTTTTGCTGTCATCTGTTGCACACCCATGGCCAGGACATTTCCCTCAACAAACTGAAAATAATCACATTTACATGTGCAAGCATATTTTGCATTTATTCAGATTAGTTTCACTATTTAATGCCTATCTTGTGCATTTTATTATAAAAGCTGCCATTAAGTATGCAACAAATGGAAACTACAGTGAACCCTGTATTACATAAAAAGAATTAGGAGCTACAATAAAAAAAGATGATGAAAACTAAAATTAAAGCAATAGAGAGCAGAAACAGGACACTCCAGCTTTTCATCTATCAATACAATCTCACTGAGCTACTTGACTCCAGCTGAATTCTACCGGTACAAACCTGGACTGGCTCTTGTACAACTGGCCAGAAATTTCTTTAATATACTTTACAGTTCTCTGAGAAAGTAATAGCAATATACTAAAAAAGGATGTGAATTCTACCAGCTAAGGATTATTTCTAGATTTCATGCTCACAAAACAAACTGTTTCAAACTGGCAGCATCATCTCATTAACAAAGTTATGTTGCTTTTAGGCCAGATCTAGCATCTACTATATATCTGCTACACCTATCACTTAGATAAGGAAGAGTTGACTGTAAAGAAAGATGTAATGCAACAAAATTTTGACACAAAAGTGAAGAAAAATATAATATTCCAAAAGAAATCATTCTTCTTTTAATACTGCATTATTGTACTTTGACAAGAGATAATAGATACCAATATACTCACAGATGACTTGATATCCTTTGCTCGGTTTGCATACTTAAGAGTATTATAGGTATCATCGTAAAACAAAGAAGATGGGCTAATAGCAGCTATCATTATTGTTCGGCAATTTCCTCCAAGAGAATCTTTCAATAAACGAGTAAGCTTGCTGTTTCGATAAGGAATGTGTTTCTTGCTCTAAAAAGAGTAATATATATTTTTATGGTTTAGTCAACTGTACTTTAAATAAAAGTCTGCTTAGAATTTCAAGAGTGACACAAAACATGACAAACAGCCATGAAACTTTTCTTTGACATAAGTAATTTTTCTTAAAATTATCTATACATCTCAAACAGTTTAAATCTCTTGGAACTGTTCAACACCTTTACAACACATGTATTAGCTAGATTACTTTCTGACGTCTGGATATGTAACTCCTATTTTTGTGATGGGGCAACTAACAGAAAATGTAAACTACATTAAACTACTTTCAGTTTACAAAATCATCCAGATTGGGAAGGACCTCTAAAATCCCTCTAGTTCAATACCTCTGCTCAAAGCAGGGTCAGTTAGAGTAAGATGACAAGGACTATGCCCAGTAGGGTTTTGATTATCTCCAAGGATGGAGAGTACACAAACTTTCCAGGCAACACATACTCTGCTTTACAAAGCTACAGAATTTTAATTTCATTATGCTAAGTTTGGCCACTAGGAACCCAATCCCACATCAAATAAATCAATATGAAGATTCTTTCTTATGTCCGTGGTAGATTATAAACTCCACCTTCCACTCCAACAAGATGATGAGGACATGCAGCAACAGGAAGGGAAATAAAATCTGATTTTCTCCTGGCATATTTGAAGGAGGAGTTTGCTAGTTGAGGAGGACAAAGAGTGTCATGGTAGACAATGCACTTGACTCTATTTATGCAAAAGTTCAGGAGGTTTTGCCATTGTCCTACACAATCATACCTATTCCTTGCCTTGAGCTGGTGAGCCAGATCAAGAGATTGACTCACTGCTTTGAGCAGGGATTTGAATGCGAGATCCCAAAAGAATAACTTGGAAGAGGGGCTGTTTTTGCCTGTAAAAGCTTCTTCCCCCCAAGATTAAAGCTTAATTTTAAGGTTATTCATTTACTCATGCAAGCTTCTCTATATATGTTTGATTTTGAAGAAGGTCTATAAGAAAAACAGGTACCATTCATCTTTGACACTATCCTTAGGTAGCTGCACATCATTTTTAAGAATTCTCTCTCTTCAGGACTGTCTTTCAGCTATCACAGACATGATGGTGGAAACCCTTGAGACAATCTTACATGAGAATGATGATGTGAGTAGCACTGACAATGTAAACTATATTATTCAAGCAGTTTAGCACTTTTTAAAACGTTTTCAGAACTTTTATCTTTACTAAAAGGTAAAGACTGCATGGGAAAGCAGCACATACCTTTGGATCTGCCAATGCATTAATGACATTTCCAAGAGCAAGCAGGGACCTGTTAATATTTGTTCCTTCTACAAAACGAGCCCCCTTGGCATTTGTTGCATTGGCACGTTCGGATCCTGCCAGGTCAATGAGAGACATCTTGGCAATACGAATATTTTGATTAATACTAGCTGTTTTATCTTGCTGCCGTAGGTAAATCTACAATTAAAAAAAAAAAAAAAAATTAAAAAATAACCACTTACCAATCTAAGCAATAAGTTAATTTCATAGTGTAACAACTGTTTTTGGACATTTATATTGGAATCCTTGTAATACAAGTTAAATCTTGTAGTACATATCTAATGTCAACAGTCAGTTTGACCTAATGGAAAATAGTCAATCCATTTCTGACACCATTTAAAGTTCCTTGTTTCATGCATTAGTAAGGAAAGAAGCAGAGTATAGTTGCACTGAGTTTGACTGAGGTAGAGTTAATTTTCTGTGCAGCAGCCCACATGTTGCTTCCAGACTTGTGAACAGACAGTGCTGATAACACACACTGATGATGAGCTTTTGCTGAACAGCAGCTGTATGGTGTCAAGGCAGTGGGCAAGAGGTTGCAAGCAAACAGCTGACCCCAACTGACTGCAAGTTGCTCTGAGTAGCCATTGCTTGAGGAATGACTGGGCACTGGTCTGATGGCGGCAAGTAATTGCCCCCCCGGCACTTTCCCCTCACTTAAGTGAATCACAAGGTACCTCCCTTCTCTTGCTTCTGATTCTCTCCTCCGTCCTGCTGCAGAGGATTAAGAGACCAACTGGCCCAGGCTCACAAAGCAGCAAAGATAAGTGAGTTTTTTACCAGGAAAATTAATTTCACAGCTCTTGATTCTTCTGCACTAAAAATGCTTATCACACTCCTGAACTTTAAATTGAAAGAGGTGTTCCTTTTTCAAATGCACGTTTAAGGGGTATGCCATAAAGATATGTATAGGGATAAACCAGGAAAAGGCTGGCCTTTCAGTGATTTAGACTTAATTGTATCTTCCATTAATAGGAAACAACACTCATTTACTGCTGTGAAAATACACTCCAGGATTTTTTCAAATGTGATGCCTCTTGAGGCCAGTTGTTCCCCTCCCATCTTTCTTGAAATTTTCATGGTACCAAGATGTACAAAGAACCAAACGCTTTTGCTTCCTTCTGCTGGTGAAGATGTTCTTTCTTCAGGTTTATAAGGAAGTAGGCAAAGCAGGAATATACGGTCAGTAAGAAGAATCAAAGTTATCCTCACATGGCTTTATACTCTTTCAGGATTCTCTATATATTTCCCCTTCTTCCATGTTGAGTGCCTTGCCATTTGTTTATATGGCTAATGGTTACTGACACATTCATGAACGCCCTTCTGGACAATGAATTAGGAAAGAGCTGTCATGAATACAAGGTGACTGACTAATAAAGACAGTATCTCTCTACTTCTGTAGCTTTAAGCTTTGTGCATGAGAAATGAAGTCTTCACAGTTACCTTGTAACAGGAAACAGATTGACAAGAATTGTGAATGAATAAAATAAAATTCTTATGACTTGCCATGAAATGTAGATCTATTTCAAATACATATGTTTCTATATCAAACAGTACAACTAAGTTCAGCTGTACTATTTCCAGTATAACAGACAAAAACCCCAAGAACCTCAGGCTGAGAACCTACTACCAGAACAACACAGTAACTATCATTAATGAAGTAGGGAAAGGTGGAGTGACAGCCAAACTACGTTGTACACTCAAGCTTTTGTAAAAATTCAAAAGATACAGGAAATGCCCCAAAACAGAACCCTCTCAATAGAACAGTGCGGCAATATGAATTTTCCTCTCAGATGCAGTGATTACCTGACCCAGACAGATAATTTAAACGTAAGACACATGTTACAGTAAGGCAAAACTTGCATCTCTAAAATCAGCTCAGAATGTCCTGGGCCAATATTTAACCAATTTCTGAGTAAGTTTCAGAAAATATCCTGCTCCCATAAAGTTAACAAGAAAAGTAAAAAATACCATATCTCTACAAAAAAAGCAACTCTTAATAGAAACATTAAAAACAAAGGGCAGTTATGACAGCACTGGGGACTTCTCATCACTTACATCTCTGGAAACAATGACACAATTCTGTTATGCAGAATGTCAGGGATTTGTGGAAATAGATGAGAAACTGATTTATTTAATTGCTTGCCACTTTTAGAAATGTACCAAGAAAAATTCTGCTGGTAATAAAATCCAGAGCTTTTTCCTGAGTAAAGGTAAGGGAGATAAGACATCCCAGCCCAGCAAGTAAACAAACAGAAATCAGCAGTTCACTCTGATCTGTCTCTAGCACTGTATCTTGAGTCTTTCTAAAGGCAGCACACACGCACAACAATGCAGCTCTCAACCCAAAGAACTTCAAAAGAAGTCTTTGTGCGATCATGTACAATGCACAACAAGGGCACACCTCAGGGGAAATTAAAAACAGGAAAGGCAATTTCAAACATAAGTTTAAGGTATATAGGAAAACAGAAGCTTTTAGAGTGTCAATGACCTTTGTTCTGTGACATATTTAGAAGCTATTTTTCTTTTTTTTAAACTTTGCTATAGTTATTTAGCATTATCTAAGCCTGCAGATAACTGTTAAAAACTTCCCAACGGTTAAATGCTGTAAGGCAAGGACCAGAATCAAATTTATTTTAATATTTTTCAACCCAGAGTGGATCAAATAAATAATTCAAGGTATTGCTTTGCAGTATATAACAGCAAACAGAAAAAAACCCAAAAAAAAGACACTGCTGATAACAGGACTAGTTTTTAAATATCACAGGTTATATTTAAAAAGAGAAGTCAGAAGAATAAGGCAGTATAGCCAACACCAAAAATCTTTGGAGAAGTCTTTAAGTTTTAGCATATTTGTGATGCCTAGGTTTTAACTTTTATATTTTCCTGATTCTGTACTGCTTAGAGTGTAACTCTGAGGTTTCTTGTAGCTTGCTAATTTCTGCTCACTTGTGCTAGGCAGACTAACAAAGCCTCTCCAGACCTGCTCTCCAAGGTCACCCAGACCATCCTAGGCCCAAAAAGTATAATCAAAAGAGCTTCTAAGGAGGGCCAGCAGAAGAGAAATTACATCACTGAACTGAACCTTTAACTGGAGAATTAACCCTGATATGCAAATGAACCAAACCTATAAAGGTGTGAAGAACTCGTGACCTGTTGTCCATCTTGGGGTTTATTTTGGCAATAGCCTGTGGCTCCCAGGGTGTACCTTTGAAGGCCTTTCAAATAAATACCTATTTTATTCTTTTACTCCTGTCCAGTCTCTGTTTCTGGGAGGCCTCTTAAGGCATCAGTTCTTTGGCACTCCAGATGGGACAACGAGGCTTCCAAAAATCCTCTGGGACTCAGAAACATCCAGCTCAGCTCCCCCCCCCTCGGCTGGCAGCTGGGGGGGGAGGGGCAGTTGCAGCAGTCCAGGAGGCAGAGGAGCTCCAAGAGCCCAGAACTCTCCAGATCCAGCACAGAGGCCCGGTGAGTAACTGAATAAAGGTGGTATTCTGTTGTTAACACCTGAATTAGGTGTTAAGAGATCTCTTGTAGTTAGTTTGGGGACTCGGGAGGGTCCAAGGGGGTTTCCTTTGGTGTTTCCCCTTTCTGTTAGCTTGGTAGCTCCTGAGAGCTTATCAGGGAACGTCCCATTCAGGGATTTAATTTTCCCTGTGTCAGTTTGTTCCTGCCTTGTGAAAAGGTTAGGAGGATTGTAGCCAACACCCTTTGGTACACAGCCAGGTGGTGCAGAGGCTTAGGGCTTAGATCATATTTCCAGCCACAGTTTGTATCCCCAGGATTGTGGGTTCAAATCCTACCTTCTTTAGTTTTCTCTCTTTGCTTTATAGAGGGTTCTTAGATCTTGTTGCTTTATTTTCGCAAATTTTCTGTTTATAAGCATAAAACCATGGGTGATAATATTTCTTGTATGGGGACTGAAGTACCACTGAACACTCCTTTAAAATTTGTATTAGATAACTGGGCAAAGTTGATTGGCAAAGATAAAACCACTCTTAAATTGGGAAATCGCTTTGCTGATGAAACAGCAAAAAGGGCTGCAGAAAAAGGTGTTCTTCCAGTAATTCCACAAAAAAAGATTGACTTGTCAGGTTTCACCCCAAAATATGATCACGCAAACCACAAGTTAATTAAGTTTCTTAAGGCTGAGATCACAGAAAATGGATGGGCTGTCACACCCGCACATCAGGTTGTAGTCCCACCTCTTACCCTTCGAGAGCTAGCTCGAAGAGAACATGAAAGTACACATTTCGGGGTTGAAAATCTTCTGAAACATCTAAAGAAGGTAGTAATAGGAAAGGGAATGGCAGATTTGTACAATCAGTAGTGAGCAGGTGTGAAATCTGCTGCAAAACCAATCCTGATACAAGGAAAAGAGTTGTGTTAGGAGTAACAAAGGCAGGGGATCTTCCCGGAGATTACTGGCAAATAGACTTTGCTGAGTTACCATGCAAAGAAGGATACAGGTACATACTGGTGTTGATTGACACTTTCAGTGGATGGCCTGAAGCTTACCCCTGTCACACTAACACAGCCAAGGAGGCAGTAAAGTTTTGCTTCATCATATAATACCAAGGTTTGGGGTTCCTTTAGGTATGTCCTCAGATAGGGGACCACATTTTGTTGCAAATGTGATTCAAGAAGTTAGCTGAATTTTGGGAATTGCTTGGGGTCTGCACCTTACAGACCCCAAGCAAGCAGTAAAGTGGAACGCATGAATGGGACCCTTAAGGCACAAATTAGCAAAATTTGTCAAGAGACATCCATGACATGGGTTCAGGCCTTGCCTATAGCTTTGCTGAGGATCCGCATACAACCAAGGCGGAGGGATAACATCAGTTATTTATATATATATAACATCATATATTTCCCTATGAAATATTGTATGGCAGGCCATATCAAATTCCACATGTTCCAGGTGAAATTCACATGAGGGGAAAACTTGATTTGCAAAGATATCTAATGGCTTTAGGTTCTACTTTGCAGAAGCTCCAGAATTACATTGTGTTATCCAGACCCATAGGACTGGACACTCCTGCACATCCCTTCCAGCCTGGAGACTGGGTCTATGTCAAGTGGTGGGACAGTGATCCTCTACAGGCCAAGTGGAGAGGACCATTCCAGATTTTGTTGACCACCCTCACCCCAGTCAAAGCGGCTGACAAAGGACCCTGGATTCACTACTCCAGAGTTAAGAAGGCTTCTGCTCCTGAAATAACTGAGAAAACAGAGACTGATACAAATGAAGATGATGTAGTTTAAATGATTTTTTTCCTGTGCTTATTATTTACGCAGTTGGTAACACTGACTCAGGTTTGGAACCAAATTTTGCATATGATTCTAGTCCAGAATATATCCAAAGACATTCCTTTGGATACAAAATTAATAATTGACACGTGAACTGAAGTGGAAAGATCAACAAAATTTGTTTACAATTTGAGAATCAACTTAGATCTTACAACCATCTTTGAATGTTATCCGATGTATCTTCCACATCCTGGTTTCATGGTTACCAAACTGACCCTAGATCACAGACTGTTTGTAATGATTGTAATCATAATTCTTGTTTATAGATATATACTGCTGTTAGACACATATTATTAGTGGATATTAGAATATTTAAAATAGAGTCTAGACAAGGTAGAGGCCTTGTCAAGCCTCTAAAGGGGGGAAATAGTGCCTAGGTTTTAAGTTTTGTATTTTCCTGATTCTGTACTGCTTAGAGTGTAACTCTGAGGTTTCTTGTAGCTTGCTAATTTCTGCTCACTTGTGCTAGGTAGACATAACAAAGCCCCTCCAGGCCTGCTCTCCAAGGTCACCCAGACCATCCTAGGCCCAAAAAGTATAATCAAAAGAGCTTCTAAGGAGGGCCAGCAGAAGGGCCTCCCCAGGGGAGGGGAAATTACATCACTGAACTGAACCTTTAACTGGAGAATTAACCCTGATATGCAAATGAACCAAACCTATAAAGGTGTGAAGAACTCGTGACCTGTTGTCCATCTTGGGGTCTATTTTTGGCAATAGCCTGTGGCTCCCAGGGTGTACCTTTGAAGGCCTTTCAAATAAATACCTATTTTATTCTTTTACTCCTGTCCAGTCTCTGTTTCTGGGAGGCCTCTTAAGGCACCATTTGTACAACTCATTTCTGAAAACTAAGAATCATGATTTAATTTTCTAAAACTTGATCCGTACCAGGATATTAGAAAATCACTTTACTGTAAAAATTAACATTAACCAAAAAAGTAAAATAAGAAAGTACTACTTGAGATTCTTATACTCAGACATATAACTGCATTCTGTAAATTATTTTTCCCAGAGAAATGCTAAGCAACTTCATGAAAACAGAAAGCATTAAAAAAGCCACCAATAACTTTCAGTTTATAACATTACAATATCGAAGTATATTAAAGCTCAAAATTACCATTTTACATAACAGTTATTTCCTCTAAGGAACATATGTTAAGAAGGTATAAGTACATATTTTATGTATAATAAGTTTGAACTATTGGAACTAGAGACCTTTTCATTGAATTCATTTTTTCAAACATAAACACTACGAACCATTACATACTTCTAAGGAATAAGGAGTCAACAAGAAGAGTAAACTGGAAAACTTCAATCCCCTCTTCTCCAAACTAAGGTTCAACACAGTTTAAAAGTAAAAGCTTCCACTGTATCCAAATTTAAACAAAAACTGCAACTCACAGTAATGTCCACCGTTTATTGGCTATATCATCTTACCTGAAAGACAGCATGGGACCGGGAAGAGGAGGCATTCACATCTGTAGGATGCTGAGTTCTATTTTTATTTCCATAATCCAACATCTGAAGGATTTCCTCTGCTGATTTAGGCTTTAAGAGTAGAGCACAAGACAAATGGAGTTTTCTTTTCCATCAATTATAGGAATACACTGATTCTAAAATACATTTACATTAATATTCACCTTCAAAAAAAACCCCACAAACTTAAAATTTTAGCTACCTAGCAATAAGAGAAATGGAGGCACTTTTGAAATGGAGGCACTTCAAACAAATATTCTCAGCTAAAAAGTAGTAAGGTACGAAAAGCAAGCACTTAAGCACAGCCACTTAAATCAGAAAATATTTTTAGTAAAGAATTCAAACAAATCTGAAAGATTCTCCATAGTTAGAATCAGCCTCTTTTAAGAATGTCTGACTTAAATTAGTATATCACTATTTAATCCATTAGTACAGGAAAAGTTCTTTCCTCACAAGACTCAAGGTTTGGGAAGAAGGATGTTTATAGACCTAGCCAAACTTAGAATATTGTTTCCTGTCACAGCATGTAACATACACTAGAAAGCTGCAAGAAAATCGGTCCATAGGAATTGATTTTCCGATTGGACAACTAAGTTCTATCACTGACCTTACCAAAGACTTGCTGTGCTGGCCTGGAAAAGTAATTTAACATGGAACTTTTCAAACATGGTTATTTACAAACAGAAACAACCTTTAGTCTTCACAGTGGTGTAGAGCACTCCAAGATGGCAATGATGGCAAAGCCAAG
This sequence comes from Corvus kubaryi, assembly GCF_017639235.1. Lineage (NCBI taxonomy): Eukaryota > Metazoa > Chordata > Aves > Passeriformes > Corvidae > Corvus > Corvus kubaryi. The sequence goes on from NW_024581552.1 coordinate 144,759, forward strand.
ATGTTTTAGCCAAAAAATAAATCTTCCAAAACTTGCTGGATGAGCATCCAGCCAAGGGTACCGTTTTGATAATAAGGACTGAATGCTTCTATATTTGCATTCAATAAGATTAGCAGGTTTTTTCCACAATGTGCTTTTAACTAATTAATTAGGTTTGCAAGTTACTGATGCTTATGGCCAGAAAAGAAACTCACCAGGAAATTACCAAATTCCATACAACTTTCAGAAGAATGGGGATGTTTCTCAATCATCTCAAGCACATTTTAATTGTCTATTGATATTTACATACCTGATGTAATGTCAGACCTTGAACTACCACCCCTTGCTGGCCATCTTCACGAACAGCCAGAGGCCCAGAGTTGACCAGCAGATCACGTATCTGTTCATTGTAAACCTTTGAAATGGAATTTAAAATACTTTATTAAAATATCCTCCCATAGATGACAGAATTAAACTTAAATAAACAGAAATCACCTGTCTGTTTTAACACTCCTTTAAGACAAAGTAGTGAATTCATGCTGTAATTTTTTTTCAAACATTTTTCCTACAGCGAGCTTAAAATATTCAATTCACTTGATTTCTTTTTAGATTTTAGAAGTAATTCTTTCTAGTAAATAATCTTAGTCTTTATTGGAAAAAAAAAATTGCCTTTTTTTAACAAACCCCAGTTTTGCAACAAGCATGAATCCAAAGCATTTATTTCCCTCCATTGTTCATCACAACCCATACTTCAGCAATATTTCTTAGCTCAAATCTACTTCCATTAAAACTGTTAAATGTCTTATTACTTGGTCTGTGGAAGTATATGGCAATGTAAACTTTCTCCATCTCCTTCCACCCCTCCCAAATACCAACTGGAGTCCATTAAGACTTTGAGGGAGCTCAGAAGATAACCATTTTACTAGCACTGCTCAGCAGCAGTGCCAAAACATTTACTTGTAGAAACAGAACACCACTTTGTTGTGCTTTTACACAATGCTTATAGGATGTTATTATGCAGTCCTAAAATATTACCCTGAAATGATATTTTCTTGTACACATCAACAGATGTTTAGAGGCATGTAATTGATCAGCAAGACACAAGTCATGAACATTCAGTGAATATATTAGAAGCAGTTGTCCTTTATGGGCAGCCTACTGTAAAACAGTAACAGGTGCCTAGGAACACCAAGTTTGCAGAGCACAATACAGTTCCACTCCTGTAAGGACACATTTTGTCAAGCCCCAGAAAGGACCAGTGGAAAGCAAAACCAGCTTGTCTTTATTTATAAAATATGACTTATTAAAAGCAACACACCAAATGCAGGAACTCACCTCTAAATAAGAAACAGCAACATCACATGTTTTATCTTCTTTTATTTGATCCATGCGTTTATAAAGTGTCATCATAGTTAAGTACATGACTCCAGGATCTTCAGGAGAACCTAACATTGTATGCGTCTTTCCAGCTCCTGTTGCACCATATGCAAGCACTGAATTTTCCCCACAAAAACAAGAAAGTAAAAATAATTTATTTGTAAGCTAATCAGGAATGCAAAAGTCAAATGAACATTCAGAGACTTCTGTCATGCTGCACAACTGTTTCATAAACAGATCAAGGTTCTTACTTAGGCTTCACCTTTCACATCTATAATTAGAGAGAGGTGTTTCAAAAAACATTTTTAAGTTTTCAGTTCAAAATTCATTCACTGACATGTTACATGAAAATATTATTTACTTACTCTCGTAACCCTGAGCCATCAACTTACTGCTGATAGCCACTTCATTTCCTCACCACATTCCAGTAGCCAATTAAAAAACCCCAAGATCTTAAAGAGCTCATAAAGTAGGTTACCACACACTCAGTGACACAACTGCTTCTGCTTGAATAACTCTATAGGACTCCCATTAGCACATATATTTCAGATAAGATTCCCAAGGCTATTATAACCTTGACACAAACTTCTTTTAAAAGGAGTAGATCTATCCTAACTTCCATATACTAAAAAGTCAGCCTTTCATACCTATGAATTAAAACACAATGCTTTATTTCTATCTCAGGCTTTTTTGAATGCCTCTGCAGCCATTGGATACAATGGTAGAAACTTTGAGAAATTTATTGAAGTTTTTTAATTAAAGAAGATAAATAGCAAAGTTACCTGTACAGTTATATCCATTTAAGAAGCCATCAATTAGACTTTTGGTAGTGTGCTCAAAAACTTCCAACTGGGATGAACTCTCATCAAAAATGGCATCAAACATAAATTTAAGATCTTTCCTTTGTCTTTTGTTAATGTCCCTATGGATCAGTCTCTTCCTGTTAAAGAAGCTAACTTCTTCCTCCTTTGGGTCAAAGACCAATACATGCTGGTCAATAACATGGACAACCCTGCTAAAGCTGCCCTGCTTTTCCTTTTGGGTCTCTGGACGGACACGGACTACCACTTTCACATGATTACAGACATCTTCCTTAGCAGGAGTCATCCCTTCTGTCCCCCAGCTTCACTTCGAAGACTCTTTCAGATCGAACAGCCAAATCTTTTCTGCAATTGACAAGATAGGTTTTATTTGCAATACAATGCCTTTTACTCTTTCAAACAGTTCACACATTTGATCAGGCACCTATTCTGGATCCACCCACCACTTGTCAGTGGACTGCTCCAGTGGCAGTGCGACTTTGGGAAACATTATAACTGGCCTGAAAGGTTGACTTAATTCAGCACAGCTTTCAGAAAGCCAACTAGCACTTCCCCAGTAAACTCTTAAGTTTATTTTAGAATTTAAACTACTAAATTACGTACATGCTTTCCTTTATAACAAACCAAGCTTTCAGATGAGATATCTGATATTTCAGATTTCTGTAGACCAAAGCGAGTAGTTTCTTTGTTCTTCAGCTGAAAGAGGAGCTGCCTATGTTGCACTCCCCGGCTTATTGATATAGTCACGTTGCACGTAGGTTTAAGGAGAGCTAAAGCGGGATTTACGTTAACGTGCCTTGCATGGGATACAGTAACCGATACCAAAATGGAAATTCCTCTAAATAGCCCATTTTTGTTGTTGACAGGGCTGTTCATTCACCCTTAGAAGTGAGCAGTAACCTACACGGTAAACGCTCTCAGTGACGCTTTTGCCGCTCCAGGGCCAGCTCTCTCAGCCCCCCGGCCGCGGCATAACTGGGACACGGGGAGAGGGAACACCCGGGGCAGGTGAGCAGCGGGGCCGCGGCCCAGGCCCGCTCGGCTCTCTCGGCCCCCTCCTTACCCCATTGCAGACAGCTCTTCCACGGGGCATGCTCCAGGCTCGACCTAGGAGCCAGAGAATTGCCCCTCCATGCCCGCCACAGAAACGCCTGCCCCGGCACACGCCCTCCGGGCCGCGCCCACCACCGGTCTCACCCCGGCATTCACCCTCCGGGCCGCGCCCATCCCTGGTCCCATCCCTGATCTCACCCCCGGCACTCACCCTCCGGACCGTGGCCACCGGTCACGGTGCCCGGTCTCACCCCCGGGCCGTGCCCGCCGCGCACTCACCCGCGGGCCGCGGCCACACCAACCGCCATCCACCGGCTGCCGAATTCAAACACAAGCAGGCCGCCCTCCTCGCCTTCTCATTGGCTGCCTCCCGTGACGTCAGCAGAGCGACGGCGCCAGCGGTAAGCGCGCGGGGTCCGCGGGGCGGAGGCGGCGGCAGCGCTCGCGGGGAGGGACGGGGCGCGCTCGGGGCTGCCGGGCGCGTGGTCGGTCGCTGGGTCGGTCGGTCCGCGTGTCCCGCTAGCCCGGCTTGGGCGGGGACAGCCCACAGCCTCTTCCTCCCGCACCCCGCCGTGGGGCCTGGCGCGGGCCTGGGTGCGGGCTGCTCACGCTTCTCCGGCTGCCTCTGATAAAAAGTGTTAAGAGGTGGAATTTTAATCCTCGCTGCCTTTACCTTCTGCTTTAGTACAAGTCCCGATCTTCAGGCGGCAGCCTGCAGTTGTGCTCGAGTGCTGCTTTAGACGTGTGGTGTTATACGTTTTTTGCTCACTTCTAAGGAAAAGATCTCCAGTTGTGTAGAATGAGGGTGGTTGTAAGCAAAGTGTGTCTCTCGTGTTAACCACACGTCTTGGGCTCGTACCAGTGTCGGTCAGTGTGAGTAGGATGGTGGAACACACCTTTAGTGGTCTAACCCCAGGCAGCAGCCTAGCCCCAGGCAGCCGCTCCTCACGCCTTCACCAGTGGGACTGGGGAGAGAAGGGGAAGGGTAAAAAGGTAGAAAACTTGGGGGCTGAGATAAAGAGAATTTAATAGGGAAATCAAAAGCTGTGCAGACAAGCAAAGCAGAACAATGAATTAGTTCCCTACTTCCCACGGGCAGGCAGGTGTTCAACTATCTCCAAGGATACAGGTAACGGTTACTTGGGAAGACAAATGACATCACTCCAAACATCCTCTTCCCTCCACTCTCTATACGGAGCATGATGCCATTTGGTCTGGAGTATCCCTTCAGTCCAGTTGGGTCACTTGCCCCAGCTGTGTCTCCTCCCTGCTGTGTTTGGCAGAAATCCAAAACACAGCCCCATATTAGCCACTGTGAAAAAAATTAATCAAATTAACCACCCCAACCACAACCAGCACAGCATACCATGGTAATATGTGTGTTTTCTGGAGACGCACTGTGGTTTGTTGCAAAACCTCACATCTGTATGTCTGTTCAAAGTTAGAATGATATGCACTTTCAAACTTAAAGTAGGGGGAATTACTGCCCAGATGAGGCTTAAATTATCAGGAGAGTAACTTTCTCAGCCTATTCTTATGCAGGCAAAATACTGGTAGCCACTGGCAAGGTAAATTCAAGAAAAGCATGTATCTGATAGTGAAAATAATCTGCTTATTGCTTGAACATGATTGATTTGTAGATAATATTGAAAGTTCTGAAAACGTTTTGCTGACATGACATCTATAAAGCTGCCCAACTTGGAATGTGTATTGCTTTACCTATAGCATTTCCACTTTATTATTTAAACAAACACACTATTTCAAATACTTGTTTGAAAGTAATTCCTGACATGTACTGCTCTTATAGGTCGATCAACTCCAAAATGTTATCTCAATGTCTGTGCCAAGTTTGCAAATGTTTGTTTCTGCGCAACTTGAAACTGGAGTCAGTAAAGGTGGCTAGTTTGGCCAGAAGGATCCATTCTTCATCAAATAAGCTTTCTGACTCGGAGTCAAAGGAGCAAACTGTCCGGAAATGTGAAACTGAAGAGTTGCCTCAGAGTACAGAAAACAGTAATTTTGGAAGACTTCACATACCAGTGATGCTGGAGGAGGTTGTTAATTGTTTATCCCCCCAGCCAGGTCAGGTGAGTTAAATGATTGATTAACATTTGTGATCCATTAACAGTCCAGCAGAAAAATTCGTGCAGTGTAGGGAAAACTTTTGTTTAGAGAAATAAAGGGATGCTCTTAAACAATCAATTGTAGCTTTTAAAGGTTCTAAATTGTTTTGAAGTTCGAATTAAGACTCTGTATTCAAACTAATAAAGTTCTGGTGTCTGTATGCCTGAATCCCCAGGTAGGTGGTATTTGTTAAAACTGTTGAATTTGACTATTCTGTTGCTTTTGTGCTTGTCTTTCTGAATTGCACTTGTGTATTCTTGCGGTTATGTTAATTACTCATAGTAGTGGGAAGTTCTCATATAGGGTTACATCATCAGTTTTTGAAGAACCCTCTTCCTCTTGTATGAGAGGCGGTAAGTATGTAGGTTTTAAAAATGGTCATCATCCCTTGTTCTGAGACAGTTATTTCCATGGTTGGAGGTATTTCCTTAAGATATGCTTTCACTGCATGAGGTGTGCTGCAGAGGTACTGTAGGTATAAAATGGCTCTGTGGTACCAGAAATGGTTTCGCCTCATTAGCATGGAACTAGTACAAGCCTTCATATTTGGGTATGGTACTGTAAGTAGTGTGCTTTTGTTACCTAGGCTAGTTCAGATCTTTACACTGCTGTATTGATATAGCTACATAACGTGTATAGTCCAAGTATATGGTTACACACGTCCTTGAACAAAAATGATACACAGTGAAATGTTTTTTGTCTGGGTGGTGTTACTATTCACTTGAAAGGATATTTTATATAATGCAAATTCTTAAATAATGTTCACATTTCACATACTTTCATCTGGGATGTTAGTGCTTATGTTAGCTTCATAGAATCTTACTAATTTAGGCCTATCAATGTGTAGTTTTACTACAAAGACTGAAACAATAGATAAAGAAGTAGAAAGGTCAAAGTCTGTGTATGTTTTTATTTTTATTTGAAAACGGCATCATCCAACAGTGGCAAGTTTGAGGTGGATTCAGTGATGAAAAATTTGCAGTCAAATCTTGTTGTGTTGCCTTGTGTATCATTTTAAGTCTTTGAAGAAACTGAAAATGCAAATAGTGTTGATACACGTTTGTCGCTGTTGTACCGAGGACGGCGAGAAGAACGACACAGAATTCAAGTCCAGGACAAAATGGGATTATTTAATTAATTACAAACTCGCTTATATAACTTGGTTTGCAATAGAGGAATGATATGATTGGCCCATTGATCAACCACCTACCAGAGTGATTGGCTGAATGGTATAACACCCATTTCCAAAATATTTTTCCCAGTATACCAAAACATTTCTGCACCTGCGAGACAGTTTACAAAATCTGAAATCATTTCCCAGCTAGTCTGCGTGAGAAGGGAGACTTTCACAGGTGGCTGTAGAAAGCTAGAAAATTTCTCTGCTAGCTTTTTAGTATCCACACACATTAGCATACACATTGCTCTTGCATGTGTCCTACTATTGAAGATACCTAAATTAGAGAAATACATAAGGAACTTTTAGTTCAGATTTCATTCTCATGTCAGAACGATGGTGACGTTTTCACACATTAAATGAACATATAAACTGTGATACACTATGTGAAATATTTTTTTCAGTTGCGTAAGTTTTTACTTAGATAAGACGAGCCTGATGAAGTGACTGTTCATTAAGCTCTGTTGATGTAGAAAAACCTTACCTGGAAACAGAACTTGTAAAAGAAACTATTCAAGGTTACGAACTATGGAGAGTAACTATTACTGCCCCTGAAGATTTTTTTATAATTTAAATATTTATGGATGTAAAATAGCTTATTATTGGGCTGGGATTTTTTTCAGGTCTGTGTATACATGGTTTTGCAGATTCCTAAGCTAGTAGTGAACCACTAATGACTGCTGTAAGAGAGCCCAAGTGTGTTTACCTCAAACAGAAGCATTTATAATACTGCTAACCTGTTCAGCATGACTGAAACTGGAAACTGTTCAGCACTTCCATTTTTCTTTTTCTGTATGTATTTGCAGCACTTTCTGAAGCCTTTAAAAATAAGTAGTGTGCAAGAGGATGCAATGTGTCAACTGAGTTTTGCTAGTGTAAGTGAAAGTTTTAACACAGGTTGAGACATTTTCTCACTAACCTGAGTGGTGGTAATCAGTTTGTATTAATATGGTTATCAACTGTGAGTGTCATATAAATTAACATGTTTATAGTCATGACAGGGAGGTCTACGAACACTTTATTTTGTGGGCAGGAAAGGTAGTGCTCTGATCTTGAATTTAGTTTTTCTGCTTTATTCTCTCCTATGCACATAAAGATTTCCTTTACTTAGCTTTAATAGAGTTATATTCTTTGTTATAAAATAGCTGATTTGGGCCTCTATTTCTTCTTGTGTCTTAAGACAAGGAGTTGCCAATATAAAGAAAATCTAATTAGAAAGATGATGTTCTCCCTATAGTTATGGTCACTGAATGGGATTTTCATTTTACTTATAGAGGTTCTTACAAAAATAAATGTTACTTAAGAGTGAGTCACTGCTGAGATAAAATGTTAGTGCCCTCCTACTGAATATTCTTGTTGACTGTGTCCTTTGGGAAATCTGTTTGTCAGGAGTTTGAGCAATAATACTTCCATTTATCTTTGAATCTTCTTTTTATGCCTTGTTTCGCAAAGTCCCTGTAGTAGTCCTGTCTTTGAAGCAAAGACTACAAATTAGTTTTTACTAATCTACCTCACTTCTCAATGAAAAGTCTGTTGCAGTAAGTCCACACATAAGTAATTTCCTCTTTTAAGTTTACTGTATTGATTACACTACATTTTAATCTTCTCAGTCCACAAGTGTTGTTTGCAAATACCTGACCAATGTTTTTGCAGTTGTCTGGACAATTCTCTCTTCTCTTAAAGAACCCAACATATTTTAAATCAATGTGTTTGGGCATCCAGAAGCATGTTTCCCCAGTTTTCAGCCTACTTTTTCCTATTTTTTTCCTTTGCAATAGTCCCTTGTCTTTTAAACAGAGATGTGGATCTTTTCCACACACTGTGGCTATAATGTTAAGTAAAATAATTTAATTAGTAGTGAGTTGTTGTATGAATGCCAGAGGATGAAACTCTGAAATTTTAACTGTTCTTAATGAGAATCTTGAAGGTTTTTGAGTTGGGAAGCTCTAGGAAATGATAGTGCTCCAGCACCAACAAATACTTCTATATATAATATTTAAACTCCAACTGGAAGAAAAGCAAATATTGTGCCCTTCTCAGATTATATGGGGAAGCCTGTAATCTGGTGACATCTATGGTTTTATATGATTGATTTTTATCTATGGTTGAGTATGATCTAGAAGAGACTAAAATGGTGATACTATAAGGTCTGCTAGTATTATTTGGTTTATGATAGTTCTAGAATTTTTTTTTTTTAGTATCTGTAAATTAAATGGTAGGTGGTCAAACTTGAGGTGAGAAACAATGAATGAAACCTTTCATTTTCTCCAGTGTTTAAGTGGTTCATCAGAAGCAGTTATTAGTAGATGATTTTTTACCTCATTATGTTAATTTGTGTCAAAAAAAGGAAGGCAGTTAATTTTCCCCAAAGGGATCTTGTCTGACATCTTCTTGAGTTAGCTGGGACTTACTGTGGATATTTCCCTTTTGATTCTCCATAAAGTTATTCAGATTATTTTTGCTACTTGACACTCATTGAAGAAGGTATCCTCTTTGTCTTGGAAATAACATGTTATGCCTAGTTTCTAGAAAGAGACAAGTATTTCCTGAAAACATGCAGCTTTGCCATGAGCTTTCCTTTTGCTCTTTCGGGTACATATTGCTTTGTTTACAGGATAGTTACTATTTTCACACATCCAAACATCAAATGATTCTTTTTCAGAAGGAGTGTGAGCATGGCCTTCTAAAATAACAGGAAGGAAGTATAAGACATTGCTGACAGTCAGACATTGTTCTGTTGTGAGTGAAGTGCTGCTTGAGCTCTGGAGTTCAAGTTTGAAGACAGTAGCTTTTCACCTCCTGGAGGTTCTGTTGCTCTGTGGGATGTTGATCTGGAGCATGGTCATTTCCTTCCTTTTCTGCAGAGTTAGTTAGTCAAGTAAGAGATGACACTTGAAGGAAGCTGAGGTAGACTGCTGGTGTGAGAAAGCAGAGGCAGTTCTAAAATTGTTGTCTTAGTTTCTGTGTATTCTTGACCATATATCAGTATTCTCTTTCTGCCTTGTACTGAGTATAAGTGCTTTAAGGCAAAAATAACCTTTCTCTGTACAGCACCCTGCAGAGAGGACTTCTGTTTTGTGACAAAGGTTTCCAAGTACTGTGGTATATAAATAGTTATATGTCTGTGCTGGTGACCAGGGTTCTTATCATAGTATCTCCAAAGCTATCTGCAAATAATTTATAACTGGAATGACCTGTTTACACTAGAGGTTCTCAAAATTGAAGTTTTCTGCAGGGTGTCCAAAGTAAACAGGAATTGAAAAGGGATCTGGAAAAATTAATTCTGAGTTCTCAAGTTGTTCTCTGAGTTTTTTTGTGAAATGCAGCCAAAATACCAAGTTTGGAAGGGAATATTAATTGCATCGTGATGCAATTAATATTCCCTTCCAAATACTTGTTTCCAAATACTTGTTTTGGAAAAGCACAACACACACATGGTCATAGTAAAGTTTTCATTGTTTTAGCCTGTTTTTCACTGGACTTGTAAAATGAGTAAGGTGACATAAAGCAATTGATTTCCATAATGTTCTTTATTGTAGAAACAGCTATATTTTTTTTTTTTGGAAAGCATGCTGAAAATATCTTTCCATATGCAAATCTTATGGCTGATTTTTCTCTGTCAGCTGCACAGTGATCTCTGCAGTGATTGTTGTGAAAAAGGAAGATACAGAAACTTGTGAGAGTCAATAACCTAATACAGAGTAATTCTGAAAATACTCTGGGAGCTACAGAACACACTTTTTTTCCCATGATACTTGACTGTTACTGAGGCATATTGAGAGTTATTTCAGTTGATCATGTAGTTCCTGTGTATTCTTTCTGTCACTCTTATCTTGCCTGATGTCCTGGCTGCACATATTGTAAATTTGCGGAAGAGGCTAGCTGGGCTTCAGATCACAGCTGTGTATGGAACTGTGTAATAAAATGTGTATTGAATGTATATATATGCAAAGTGTACTTCTTTTTGGGTGTATCTAATAGGAAACTACTTAAATGGATTCTCAGCAGATAGCACTGTTTAAAATACTTGGCTAAAATCATACTTTAAGTGGGATTTTTTAGTGAAGTTAGCATTTGAAGCTAGTACATGAAAATGGAACACATTTTTACAACAGTTTTAAGATAGTACTTCAAGTATTTATTATTATTTTAAATAATAATATTGTCTGGTTTTATGATGGTAGTATATATATGCAGATTTGAAAAAGCAGACACCATTTGCGTACATTCCTTGACTTATAGCCAATTGCTCTGCTGTGACATGCAGTCAAAATAAAATGTAGTAAGGTAGAAGGAGTATTATTTAACAGTGTAATGCCAACAAATATCATACATGTTTTACAGTATCTGCATCTGTGTGAGTTCCTTCATAAGATCAGAGAGGAAAGAAGGGGACTGGGAAGAAAACAGGACAGGAGGTGGTATTCACAAACAGCTTGCTAGCTGATGAGGCAGAGAAAGACAGACAGTCATGCTCTTCAGTTGTATTGTTGTTTTGCTGTCTTCTGTAGTGGGCCCTCCAAAAATACAGGGACCTTAGATTCCTTTTTGACAGATGACTTAAAACACATGCCATTTATTTGAGAGCACTGCATAACTGTTCTCTATGTTGAAGCTCCTACTGTTGAGTGATTAGACTGTGGTACTGGGAAATGAAAAATGATTTGAATCTGAATGTTGGCAGGATATGAATGAGGCATGGTGAAGAAGACCCTTCAGATTTTACATTTTTTCCTTCAAGAATTTGGTCTTTAGAGAGAAAATAACTAGAATACTTGGATGAGAGGAAGAATAAGTTGATGGCTACAGCTGCACAGGAAGGAATCTTCAGGTTGTAGTTCTTGTGCATCTGCCTGACCACTTCATCTTCCCACCTGCATCATGGCTCTCTTGAAGGCATGTCTAAGTGTTATCAGCAGCCACAAGTAGAAGAGCTCTCACCAACTTTGTTCTGCATCTTTATTGCAGTAGAGGAAGGAAAGCCTGCAGCTGCTATATCCAAAGAGACCAGCAAGGGAACAGGGTCTGCCTACTGAAAACGACTCTGCAGATGTGCAGATTTCGTTTTATGGTGATACTGGGCTAGCTTGCTGTTACGGTTCTATCACATAACAAATGATAGCGCTTCAGGAGACTATTTAAGATGCTGTGTTATAATAAAGCAAGATTCAGTGCTTTCGGGTGACTCAGCTTGTAATGATGCTGTATATGCTCTCCTTTTCTGTTGTGACAGCATTAGTCTTTGCACCTCTAGGGGAAAACTAATAAAATTCACCAGAAAGTAATCTAAGCCCTTTAAATTTTAACTTGAGTGAGCCTGTGTTCTCAGAAAGGGTGATAATTAATATATGTTGCTACTCATTTCCTCCTCATCTAGTACTGTGTGTCTTTAGTCAGCCTTTTGGCTAAGCTTTCTTATTAAATATTTGAATTTGAGTTTGCAAACAGGAATGCAGACTTTTTCTATCACATAAAATATTACTAGCAATTGAAGATCACAGTTGGAGTATGGGAGATATCTGCAGGTTTTGTTTTCTTACTTTGTGTTTTATACTGTTGGGAGTAGTTTTGCACAGAATTGTTCTGGATAAAGAGGTGATTAAAAGGTTAAGCTATTAAATTTGATGTTTAAACGGGTATCTGAAGTCATGCAAATATATGGTCTGATTTTTTTTTAATATTTTTTCTTTTTCCCAGACTTTCTGAGCATGTTATCTTCATTATAGTGATGTTTGCTGATGCTCAGCGTCTTGGGAAAATACTTTTCTAGTAATTGTGTTTTAAACACTGAAATAAATCAGTATTGTTTCAGGCTGACTCTGTATAAAAATAGTATTATTTAATGTCAAATTGATGTAGGAACCTGGGAACCAAAACTTACCAAAAACATGTCCATGGCTTTTTTTGGGTTGACTTACCATAGATAATAAAGAATTAGATTTTTACTTGAGCCTTTCTAAAATTTTCATTGCATCTTAAATATCTCCTCAGTTATAATTGAGGAAGGAAGTTTCTTATGAGGTAGCTGAGGAAGTCAGCTTTTTCTTTTTAAGTCTGATGATTAGCTGAAGTCATTCAGACACTGAAATTTTAATTTCCTATGGAAATGTTAATAATGGTGTGCTTGAGTCATAATGTCATTAAATCTAATTCCAGACAACATTACTCTTAGGAAAATGAGTGAAGTAAATAATGCATAGTGAAGCGAGGTTTGCCAGTGCTGTCTAAAAGCAGGTGACAAAGGCAGGTGGTGGAGGTTTTTGTTTGCTTCTCTTGCCTCTTATGCAAGAGCGAAAGGGGAAGGGGCTTATCTGTGTTCTCTTGCATGGAAAAAACTTGCTCCCAGTAATCTTTCTGGATGTTTCACTCAGCTATGTGAAATGCAGTGTTTGGCTGCAGGTTTCTCACTAAGCAAGGAGTGCCACTTGGCATACATGAGAGGGTCTAGGACATGGCTCCCTTTGCTTCTGGATGTGTGAGGATTAGAGTGGTTTGCCAGTGACTGGACTTTTGCCAGGCTTCTGTGATGAACCTACAATTGATGACTGAGAAAGATGTCATGTACTTTTAGATAAATTGTAGATGTCTTCAGGTGATGTATTCCAGTATGTTCTGTGGAATCAAGACCCCAAATTAAGGTATGAGGCTTTAGAAATAAGTGAAGAGGGCAAAACAAAGAAGAGGTAAAATACCTTTTTATATGTTTTCGTACAAAACCTGTTCTTTGTGTTCATATGTTGTTTCATATTTAGCTGTAATCGGAAAACTGAACCCCTGTGAAGAAAATACATTGGAAATTATTTTGAGGCATTAAGTGGTTATGATTGATGGGTGCTTCAATATATGTTCATAGCAATCTTTTTTCTCCTCTATGTGAAATGATGAAGAGATGGTTGGTAGTGAAAGTTACTGCAATTCTTGGATATGCAAACTTAGGGATTTTACAGATATTTAACTGTACACTAGTATAATTTAGTAGCATCCTCTGTTAGTGTACCAATGTGATGAATGTGAAAAATGGGAAATAATGGTTATGTTATGTTGAATTGTTGAATAGACCAATACTGGAAAATCATTTTATATTGTACTTAATACATGATCTGAGAAGGTTGTTTTCCTACAAAATGCCACCTATTAATTTATATTCCCTTTGTGATGTAGATTGTTAGACTTGGTGTGTAAACAACTTTTTTATCATTCCATATTCTGTCAAAAGTACTTTCGGAAAAAATTAGTCCAGTTATGTTTTGGCTATCAGTCCTTATGTTCTTAAATTACAAGTGATAACTTTTTATGTAGATGAAAGACGTGTACTGTATAGAATTGATAGGAGGTATCTTTTGCTTGCAACCAAAATTCTTCTTTGCTGTGTACTGAATTTGATTTTTTCTTTTTAGTAGGTGCCAGAGAAAAACAGGTTTTATGGTGTAATATATTACCATTAGCAAAAATACAGAACTGTAAATTTTCACTTTTTTGGTCAACTTTATTTTCTGGCAGGTCATGTCATCCTGCATAATACCTTTTAATCCCTTTATAATATTTTCACTGGTAAGTTCAGCTCTTGTATTCTTGAGCAAGCTTTGAATGGAAATTACGCCTGTATAGATCAGTAGCTGCTCATAATTTTCATAGTGGTGTCATCAGTATCATCTTACTGGTACTGGGTCTATAGATTTGTATAAAGCTTGTTTACCTTGTGTAGGTTTAAAACATTTTCAAGTTTACTGCAGGGAAACCCGTAATGAGGCTTTGCTCTACAGGGTAACCTTAACCATTTTTTGCCACAGATGTTTTTATTTTCCAGAAGTTCATTTTTTATTCCTTTTTATTCCTTTTTATTGTTAAGTAATTTTATGTTACAACATGTCAATATTTCGTTACTGATTGATGTTGAGATGACATCAGAACATACAGTCATATAGTAAGTCATCTTTCATTTTTAGAGTTCTTACAGAAGTAACAGAATGCAAATGAAAATTGCAACTTTTCAGGATGGGAGTATAGCACTATAGACCATGTGTGATTCACTGGATTTGTAGTAATATTTTCCCTTCTATGAGGCAATGATTTTGAATAGATGATTAAAAATCAAAGTGCTCTAGTTTAAAAACAGAGATCAGGTATGTCTGGTTTACTTTATGAAACTGAACATATTTGCAAAATATTTTGAATTCTCATAAAAGAAAGCAAAGGTTATAAGCATGCTAAAGCCTAAATATTGCTTCTTACTAAATCGGAATAAAATAGTATAAAAATGCAAGAATATCTTGGTCTCTTTGACCTCTTATTTTCTTAGTTCTAGGATAGTTTTTCTTATTTGCATGTGAATAGCAGCAAAGCGAATGTTTTAATAATGTTTTCTGCTGAAACTTTGTATAGTTTCTTAGTTAATTTAGGGAAATAGTTAGAACTCTTCCAGCATTTCTGTAAAAGTACATTTCTCTACTAACAAATCTTTGTTGCGATCTCACAAGTAACTTAGATATCATGTATCACGATGCCAATGATTTTTATCAATGTGGTTTATTTAACATAATTTTAAAAACCTTGCCTGTTGTCAGACATAAAACAAGGATAGTGCTTTAATTTTTGTATATTTACTGGAAATTGAGGACAAATTCTTGGATTGTTGTGCAAAAATTAAAATATAATCCTTTCTGTACATGGTTGATCTATGTGTGTATTAGGTAGGACATAGTGGTAGGTGCAATAAATAATTTTGAGATAAATTGGGAGGATACAGGATACTTATGCATTTTAAGTCACGTCTTGAATCAACCAAAGAAACAGTGCTTAGAATGGAGAAATATAATGGAAATTTGTAGAATACATGATTTGGACTTGATCGGGGTAGGCAGACTTTGATTTTTAAGATTTAGTCTGAAGTCCTTGTTAAATGGCTTTGAGAAGCTGCACATATTTCAGCCTACATGACTTACATTCATTCAGCAAAGGTGAATAGCGGAGCAGAATAGAAGAAAGCTTCGTGGAAACTTTGTTTTCTCCCGTTGGAGTTTGAAATGCTGACAAGGGAAAAAAAAGATCTGCAATTTCTAACTCTTCTAATCAATATTTTTGCTTTACCAGAAGTAGTTCTAGATTTAGAATAGTTCTAGAAACATGATCTGATTAAATAGTTTAAGTTTTGATAGATGCCATTATCTAAAACCAGCAATATTGCCATTGCGAGTTCGGAAGCGAATGTACATAGTGTATATTTTGTTTGAAGAGAGAATGCTTATCTCTTTTTTTAATGAAGAATTTTGTACATGGGTAATTGTTCAGCAGGATTGAATGCTGACCTCTGCTGGCATTGAATTTGTAAGCAAACTATTATCTAGGGAAGGTATTAGAAAAAGAAAATGACCTTGGAAAATGGTCTGGAGTAAAACCTGCTGGCCTTTGTGCAGGGGCCTGGGCAAAATGGTGGTTCTGTCCTTTGAGAATCTCCTTCCACTGGCCTGTTCAGGTAGATATAGCCAGACAGTGCTGGGGAGATAAACTAAATATGTTGTTTTGTTCTTGCAGATGGACATGTCTTATATGCTATTTACCTTTGAAACTCTGCTTTGAATTTAGATTTTTGTCTTTTGAATTATATCCCTACAACCTTTGAATCATTCACAGATTATAGATTAATTCATTCAAAGTCATTACACAGAATTGATGTTTACAGCTCTCTTATACAGTAGCACAATAGTATTGCTTCTACTATGCAGAATTTAGAGGCAAGAATACTGAAATTATGCTTTGGGTGCCCAAGCAGAAATGCCTCTTTTCCTGGTTTTTCGCAGAGGTTAGCATTTTGGTTTAGAGCTTTGCAGCACATTGGAGGGACATCCACTTGTAGCTGTTGAGGTCACAGTGTGTCTGGGAAGCAGATCTGAGTTTCTGAGTTTTACAGACAGAAAAATGAGAAACACTGTGACCGACCTGCTTGGTGTAGTGACCTTCTGAGAATCACAGGAGCTGGGTGGCCAAAGTTCCAGTGTCCATCTATCAGCTGAGTGCATTTCTCAATTACTGTGTTGGATATTGCAATTTCTAGTGTTATTTCACTTTTGGAAAGAAAATTTAAATTGAAGTGGTTGATTCATTCCTTGGGATTTGCTGGAAGAGCCAAGCTGAACAGAAAGCCAGTTAAGTGTTGTGCTGCCACTGAAGGAGACAAGTCCAGCATTCCTGCTCCTCCCATATCACCATCTCCCTAAGCTCCTGTCCCTCCCTGACTTTTGCAAATCAGTTAAACACACTAATATGTCAGAAAACAATACAACTTTTTCTCCTGTTTTAGTTTTCTGGGCCATGTTTAATTGGCTTATGGAATTACACAGTAAGCACCTGTGCTGAGAGAAATGAACTACAAGAGAGAAAACACACATGAGAGAGTAATTCCTAATTACTCCTACAGCTAACACTTAATGTCTTGTGCAACCGTAGTCTTAGTACCAATCTTTGGTAGGTTGTTGCTCTTTGACTTTGCTGTGAGAAGGTGACATATGCCTGTTCTGAGTTATAACTTTTTCACTTGTTAAATTAATGTTAAATACTGAGATTTGTAGGTTCTAGTATAGTTCTGGAGAAAATGTGCTTTAATTTAAAAATATCTCTTAATTGCAACATTTGTGCTCATTTTAACCCTCAGGAGCCTTACCTGTTCCTCCCTTTCCTCAGGCCTAAAATAGAACTCTTACGTTCTTACGTGTTAAAGGCTTAACACATACCCAGCTGCACTGGATATGCTGCTCTCTCTTGACATACATTCATGCTTCGTCTTCCTCTTCTGGTTGTGCAGCCACGGAATGAGCTCACACCAAAACTGTCCTTTTCCTTGCACGTTGTTTTCAGGTGAATAAGCCTATTTAACCTCTGTGAGAACAGGGCCAGTGTGCAGCTAGAGCTGAAGATGATAGTGAGCAGCCATCTGTTTTCAGAAACAATGAGCTGTTTGCATCAGCTGGTACATACGAACTGAAGGGCTTCTCAACAGCTTGTCTGTATTGAGTCTGGACACCTCTCATCTACTCACCTCTTTGATTGCTTGCACTGTGTCGGCACCATCATACCACAAGCTGAGAGCAAGAAATACAGCTTTCCTTTTCCAGGATCCTGTGCTTTCAGCATTGGCATCACAGCCTGAGCATTCAGAAAGAACAACTGGGACAGAAGTCTTACTTTGAAATCTAACATGTTTTTGGAGGTCCATGAGAGTATCAATAGAAGACTCTTTCACCCAGGATTATCTTCTTGTTATTTTCATTGCAAAACTTGAAAATGTCATTACTGCTCTAATGTCAGTACTGCTTAGTGCAACGGTAGAATTATTATAACTCAAAAATCTAACCAAAGATTTTTTTTTCCCAAAACAGGGAAGTGACTGAAGACATTTTGTCACTCTTTCCCACCCCCTTCCATCAGCTGATGACCTTACTTCTGACAGAAAAAAATTCAGCCTTCAGTTGTTAAAGTCAACCAGGACTCTTAAGTGACAGAAAACAGCATTTTTCAATGGTAGATATTTTTATTTATAATAAATAGTGCTACTTGAGCAGCTTGTAAAAAAAGATTTAAAATGGGCTGCTTCAGCTTCAAACTGTACAAAGCATTATTTGTATTTTGATTTTTTTGAGATGTTTATCTGAAATGGAGTTGAAACAGTGCTCCTGAAAGTCTCCTTCAAAAAGCCTACTTGAGCAGTTGTGTCAGTATACACTTCTGGTCATCTAAATATAAAACAAGACTTTTGCTAAGAAGGTCAATGTAACTACTTTCCTTTTGATCTTGCATCCTTGTGGGTGCCTGGGTAGTTCTGTAGGAAAAGTTTTACTGAATGAGTCAGTGCACTGAGTCATAGGCAGCATGAAGCCTGTAGTGCTGTAGACTAACTAATTGGTAACAGTCTCAAATGTAATTAAAGCACAGTTGTCAGCTCTGTGTTACTGATTGACATCCCACTGAAGTATTTTGTTTTTAGCAACTTAGATTAATTGTTCTTTGCTGTTAAAATTTGTGTGTTTTAAGAAGTTGTTTCTGTTGACTAGACCTGCCATTGCCACTATCTTTTACTATCCCCTCTTGATTTTTATAGTACTCGGTTTGAATTTTTTCCCTGTGTTAGGTCATGTATTCAGTAATTATGCTTTTTACCATGCCTGTGCATTTACAGATGTTTAAAGTCCTTTGAGGACTTCTTAAAGTTTTCGTCATTAAGAACTGTCCTATTAATACTGATTAATGTTTTTTCACTCTTCCTAAACTCTTTAAAGCATCATTCAAAACTTTTTAAAAATCAAACTTAGATATATTTTTTGTGTTGACTTGCAGGTTACATTTTAAATTTTGCTAGTTTTCACTTGTATTGTGCCCTGTTTTATAATAATAAATGGCTTTTCTTTATCCCAGTGTGTGGCCACCATCTCCAGGTGATGGCAGTGGTTTCCAATATCATTGGAGCCTTTCTTTCTCCTGTTCTTCAGTTGCTTTGTGTGTGTGTTTCTTACCATCATGCAGCTTGAGGCAAAGGGCTCTATGGGGGATGTGGGAGGACATGTCTTGAAGCTGTCTCTTCTGTTAAGGAAAATAAAACCACCTTAAAGTATTGGGAGAAAAGCAAGGTTTTAATTTTTTTTTGGTCATTTGCATTATTAGAGAAAGCAAACCTTGCTGGCTTTGCGCAGTACTCCTGCTTGTTCCCACAGAGAAAAGAGGAGTGAAAACATGAATGGATGGTTGCAATTGAGTTTCTTATTTCTAAAAACCACCAAGACAGTAATTTTGAACTTTAAGAAAGGTGCATGCTACTTCCATATGTGATGAATACTGAAGCTGGGATGGTGAACAAATGTCTTTTTAGAGATTGAAGGAGGTAGAGGATTCTTTGATTATATATTCTTTTTCTCTTGAACAGTTTTTATTCTCACTGAAGCTCTTTAAATCTAAAGATACTGCTAAATCACAAGACCATCAGTAATACAGCACTGGTTCACATCAGGAGTGTACCTGACCAGCTGTCCAGTCTCTGGCAGTGCCCAACAGCAGGTGCTAATGGAAACCTAAAAGAAGGGGATGGGAGAGAGTGATTATTTTCTACCTTGTAGTTCCTTCACCTGACAACAGTAATTTAAGGACTTCTTGCAGGGGAAAAGTTGAGGGTTGTATTTGTATAATATCATTGGCATTATGTTTTTTCAAGTTTGATCTCTCTAAAAAATGTGTTAAATACTAGACTTCTCCCCACAATGTTATTCATAGTTTCAATATTTGCATGAAAGGCACTTTTATATCTGTTCTAATTTGATGCTTGATAATATCATCAAGTTCCCTGAGCTCTTGTATTTTGAGATAAGTGAATCATACCATCTGCTACAGCTGTATAAAAACAATGTTAATAGTGCTCCATAGAAAACTGCTGGAGCTTTCGGATGTTTTATTGGACCAGAGAGATGTGTCCTATGGGAATCCTTTTCCACATTTCCTATTTTCTTGTCTTCATCTAAGCCCAGTTTCATATAAAGCAGCAGTGATGGAAGGTGTTCTGTTCTCTCCCAAAATGATCGGTTGGCTCTGAGATTTGTTCTTTGAATGTGATTTTATTGTTTTTCTGGACTGTAGATTTCCCTCATATCAACTTTCTCCTATGAATGCAAGGCTTACTGATGCAGTTCTTTTTCAGTCTCCTTCCTTTTTAAAGGATTTCCTCCTTCATGGATTTTTCCCTTGTCTTTTATCTTGGTTTTATCTGGTTTTGCTCCTTTTCTAACAGTTTTTTATGTTTCCCCATTTTACTCTTATTGTCCATCAAAGTGTTTTTGCATGTTATCTAAATTTTAAAAACTAAATTTTTAAATAGATTTATGGCTGTAACTCTTTAATGTAGGTATTTGTTCTATTTCATCAGTTTGTGAAGATGCTTACATGTTTTGAATATGGTCACCAAAATCATATTTATCCTAGAGACTAGCAATAAAATTAGTTCTTGAAGAGTAAAATGCAGCATATTTCAAAGCGTCTTTTTTAATTTGAAAGAAGCAGTAAAGATTTAAAGCCAAGCTTTCACCTGCCTTACAGCC
Organism: Corvus kubaryi; assembly: GCF_017639235.1. NCBI lineage: Eukaryota > Metazoa > Chordata > Aves > Passeriformes > Corvidae > Corvus > Corvus kubaryi. The sequence continues at coordinate 165,359 of NW_024581552.1, forward strand.
ACTGAGGAGAATAAAGCTCTACTTGGAAGTATTCTGTTTCTAGATAATATCAGATAAGTTTAGCTGAAATGGAAGATTCTTTTCCTGCTCTGTGCAGGAGATTTAAGAAAAGATTTCTGTGGTGGAGACTTGTAGCTTGGATTTTAAACTTAGTAATTTGGGAACTACTCTAGTGTGCAGTAGTTTTGGTGATAAAGTCGATTACTTTGTAAAATACTATTCATATAATCCTGATTATAGAGTTAAAAGTGGTGCTGGTTTCCTATTTGTTCTCATCCCATTTCTCACACACCATTAGCACATACATTTTTTGGGTTTTAGCACTTCACAATTCTTTGGATTAAGTTATTGCTTGGCAGAATCAGTCTGTTCTAAGTTCTAGTACTGAAGATGAAGAAACAAGATTCCTCACCTGTTAATGGCATTTTTGTATCTCAGTACAAAAGTCTGGAAAATCTCACCAGTAGTGGGATTGTCATTTGCTTTAGGTAGAACTTTTCAGGAATGTTTACATACACTAATTAATAAATCATGCCTTTTGAATTGTGTGGGACAATGCTTTCTTCGTAACACAAGCAAATAATTAATGGTGATAATATACTTAGTAGAATGCTTAAGTATTTAGAGGTTGTCTTCTGTGTACATTGACATATTGCATGTTACAGCCAATGGTTTTGCCTTACTGCAGTAGATGGATTTGTTTTACAAATGTTGCACAAAATTTCTACTGGATTACTTTGTTCTTCTATGGAGAAAAGGAAAAAATTAAAATCATTAAGTGGCATCAGTAGCACCAGTCTTGGAAGTATTTGTTAGTCTTTTATGGTAGAGAGAATAACTAGCGACTCAAGACTTCATTTCAGCAAAGGTTATTAAAAAATTTTGTCTTGTTGACCTGTCTCTGAGTGGGCATGAATAAGTGCTCACAACCTGATGGAACTGGCATTTAGAAAATCCAGAAGATAAATTTTAACACCTACTAAGGCATGAAACAATTAAGGTACCAACTTTAGAATAGTTACAAAGACTGTAACAGTTACAATAATTTAACAAACAGTCCAGTAAGTACACTTGGAAATATATTCTTAGTCCTGTGTTTTTTAAGGTTCTGTAAAGCATTTTCCCATGCAGTTTAGGAATGCCATCATTTTTGCTCAGCAAGTCAGGTTGCTAGTTTTCTATTTGAGTAGTATATTAAAATATATGCATGCTAAAAGCAAAAGAGTGGAATACAATGGTCAAGTTATCAAAAACAACAACATTATTTTTAACCAAATATTAAAAGTTGTATAAAACAGTGATTCTTACCAAAAGCAGTGTATACCCATGCTGTTTTTTTAGGAGCAAGAGCTCACAGCTACAAGTGAACATATCAAGCTAAGTTTAAAAATACTGCCCTGGTTCTGGCCAGAACAGGGTTAATTTCTGCAGTAGCCAGGAAGAAGCATGACTAGGATATGGAGGTTATTCCATACCACCTCATGTCACTGTTGGGGGGAGGCGGAAGGGACTCACTCTCTTCTGGGAAGAAGGGGTTCCTTTGGGTTGAGAAAGCATGGTGGAGGGAGCTGTCTGGTATTCTCTGTTATCGGGGATGTTTGTCCACGTAAATAATTTCTTTTCTTATACCTTTTGTTATTAATACTGTTGCTGTTCATGTTTGTTTTCTTATGTTGTTGCTGTTTCCAGTAAATTATTCTTACCTCAACCTGTGGTCTTTACTTCTTGTGCCTTCAATTCTCAGTGCCTCTTTACCTCTTCTGCCTTGAATTCTCAATTCCATCCTGCCACAGCGGGAAGGGGAAAGAGGGAGCGAGAGAGAGCACCGTGTGGTTTTGGAGAATCTCGGTGTGGGTACTGAATATGGGAGCACCATTCCTAAACCATGACAGCGATATTTGGTGCCCAGTGTGGGTCACGAAGGGTTGAGATAACAACAGATCTGCCCAGAGCCGGTTGGAAACAAGTTTGATCTAAGCATTTGCTGTATTAAGTCTGGAGCCACTGGTCACAATGTTGCTTGGTCTGTTCATGTGGGTGTGGCACCTAACCCTGTATATCTTCCCATATAAGCACTACATGCCCATCATGGAGCTCATTTTCAAAGCAGGAAAAGGGATCAGGATTGCTTTGCTGTGCTGTGGAATATCAGTCTATGACACGACATCAAGGGCAATTAGGGTGTTTTGAGATGGGTATGCAGTGCTGCTCTCCTGCCCTTACCTTGGGCACTACCTTTGGGAGTCCATTAATTATCGTATCCAGTCTGTGGAGGGAACAGGGGAGGATGATTTTCCCCAGCCTTTTACCCCCTTTTCCTCCATCACACCTGTTACAACAGCTTTTGAGACTTGAATTCCCTTTGGATGTTAAGGAAGGCATATTCTTGTTGCTAAGTCTTCCAGGTCTCCTCAGTGGGGTCCACACCATGCTTAGAGTCATGAAAGACATTTCTAGGGAGATTCAGAGATCTGCCCCAAGAGTGGATAGACATGAGTGGCATGGAATGTGGGAGAAAATGGGTCATCTTTTGAAGGATTATTCTGCTCCAGTGGTTTGGAAGTTCACCCCTGAAAAACAGCAGGACCCTGATAAAATGGCAGAAATATTTGACTGAAAAAGGCTGTGGTAATTCCAGAGAGGCATGAAGGTATGCAGCCTGATAGGCCTTGGCTACTACTTATCAGACACTGCCTGATACTAGTCAGCACCCTCAGGGAGGAGGAGGAAAGCAGAGCAACGGGAAGCATGGCCATTCAAACTGCAGCTGAACCACAGGAACAACCTGTGCCGGTAGCAGTTGCACCTATACAGCCGAAGAAATCCAAGACCAAATCAGTTTGCCTAGTGAGGGATGAAGAGGAAATAAGGCCCTCAGGACAGGAGGAAGAGCTGAGCCAGAGGTAATTGCCTGATTCCTATCCCCAGGTGAACTGCAAGATATGCAGAAAGATTTCAGCTGCCAGTCACATGAGCCCCTGGTGACCTGGCTGCTCCAATGCTGGGATATCGCAACCCAAAATATGAAACTAGATGGTAGCTGAGCAGCTGGGGTCCCTGTCCTGGGATGCAGGCATTGACAAGAGGATCAGGAAGAGGACACAAACGCTCCGCCTCTGGAGGTGACTCCTGTCAAGTGTGAGGGAAATGTATCTTTTCAAGGATGATCTATCAGTGCACTGAGACAAGTAGAACACTGTGGAGAAAGGTATCCAGTCCCTGAGAGAATTAGCTGTGCTGGAGATACTCTATAAGGATTCAAATAATGAGTAGTCCCCTGTAAATCCAGATGAAATCCAGTGTAAACAAATAATGTAGCAGATGTTCCAGTGGAGTGCACCATCGCCATATGCCAACTGATTGGCAGTGATGTCATGGAAAGAACAACGAAGTGTGTATGATTTTGTTACCAATCTCTGGCTATATGAAGACTGTCTCCCTCTACAGGCCTGTGTCTCATCTGTGGAAATAGTGTCCAAGGACTTCTAGCAATTTAAAGAGGACTCAGAGCAATTTAGAAAAGAAATGTCCCATGCCTCACCAATACAGACCGGAGTCTCTGCTATTGGGAAGAAGCACCCCCTGCTTGAGAGAGAGAGTACACACCAAGAGGTAACCTGTGGATTTACCTGCCTGACCACGGAGAGGAAGTGGAGTGGAAAACCCTCCTCTGCCCTAGCAGCACAGGTATGTGAGTTGAGAGGAAGAAATTCTTCAAGGATAAATGCTGCTCCAGTTTCCCGGGGGCAAGTCCTCAGGTCCTCAGACAGAGTAAAAGGGCTGATGTTACTTCTGATCCTCTTGAAAGGATGTCCAGTTCATATCTACAAGAAGTGAGCAATGAGCACTGTGACCAGAACTAGAAAGGCCCCGCCTGCAGCGAGGTGGGGGAAAGGGAAATCAGAGCTATTGGATGGTGTGGATCAGATGGTCTGGCAAATCAGACCCAGAGTAGTATATGGCTTTAGTTGACACCTGTGGGAACAATGTACCCTGATGCCATCAAGATCCGTAGGGGCAGAATCCATCTCTATTTCTGGAGTGACAGGGGATCTCAACAGCTGCCTGTACTGGAAGTTGAAGTGATCCTGACTGAGAGTGAATGACGAAACACCCCATTGTGACTGGCCCAGAGGCCCTGTGCATCCTTAGCATAGATTATCTGAAGAGAGGGTATTTCAAGGACCTAGAAGGACATTGCTGGGCTTTTGGGATAGCTGCCATGTAGACAGAGGAAATTAGACAGGTGAACACCTTGTGTGGTCTCTCAGAGGGCCCTTCTGCTGGGAGATTGTTGAGGGTCGAAGAACAACAGGCACCAGTCACTACCACAGCAGTGCACCGTCGACAACACTGCACCAACTGGGACTGTGTAGCCCCCACCATGAGATTATTTGTGAACTGGAGAGCCAGAGTGGTCAGCAAGCCTCCCTTATGTTTTAAAAGTCCTATACGGCCAGTGCCTAAGTCCAGTGGAGGGTGGAGACTGACAGTAGATTACCGTGGCCTGAACAAGGTCACACCATCACTGAGTGCTGCTGTGCTGGACATGCTGGAACTTCAGAACGAACTGGGGTTCAAGGCAGCAAAGTGGTGTGTAGTGTTTTGGCCCAAAATACTCTTTACTGTTTATCTTCTGTGAGATAAGAATTAGGAAGCAGGCACCAAACTTGGAAGAATATAAAGAAGTTTATTAACAGACCTAAAAGAGGGAAAAAAAATTTATACCATACCTTCAGAACTCTCCTCCTCCCCCCCACCTTCCTCCCTTCTCCCACTGACAATGTAAAAAGACAACCCTTAAGATGTTCAGTCTGTTTACCACTTCCATAATAACCCTGTTCAGTCCATTTAAAAGAGAAGTCTCTTCTTGCTCATGCTATGAAAACAGTATCACACTGAGACAGCCGCCCACTTCCAAATATTGTTCAGTCCATGTAGGAAGAGGAGTCTCTCTGCTCGCATGTGAGTCCCTTCCCCCGACTTGCAGCTTTTCCCACAACTGCTTTCGAGGGTCCACTCTTGAAGGTTTTTGGGGTACAATTTTAAGGTTGAGCCGTTCAGAAACAAAAGTTCTCTTCCCCCATCTCTGGGAGCATTTAATCTCTAAGAACAAAGGCCCTTCTCCTTCCCTGGGAGCAAAGGATCTTCCTCAGCATCATCTTTAGGACTATCTCTGGGAGCATCTCTAGGAACTGAGGTTTTCTCCTTTCCCATTTGGAGCAAAAGTCCTCATCTGGTCCATCTCTCCCTGTCCAAATTTGTCATGAAATTACAGCTGCGTCAGCATCTGCCTATCTCAGCGCAGGTGCTTTTGCTTGCGAGTTGAACACTCCACCCCCCATATCTTCATGAAATTACAACGGGATACTCTGATATATCATAGCTTCACAACAGAATTTCAGCTTTAAGCATCTCCTCTTTCTCTTCCCTCAGGTTTTCAGCTCTTCACAGCACTAAAAGGGTTAATCTCATCTCGGCCTTGCAGCTGGAATGTGACTTATCGAAGTGGAGAGGGGGGGGAGCCGAGCCGCTCCGGCTGCCCACGGCAAGGCAGTGGGGGGAGTTCCACGGCTGGAACAGGTCCATCGGCTCCAGGATGGCCGTGGCCCGGCCCAGCCTGGCCCGAGCAGGGCCTGGGCCAGGCCCACTGGCCCCACACGGGGCCCGCAGCCACCTGTCCCAGCACTGGAAACGAGAGAGAGCTTGAGGGGGGAGTTTGTCTATTCTTAAGTGTGTATCACAGAGGCGATCACAACTTTAAGTGGCTTAAAGCATTGTCCATATTCAAACTGGCCAGCTGATAGGTTCTATCAGGTCATAGAGGAAGCTGTAAGAAGAACATCACTTCCGAGACTCAGCTTGCTAACCTATGACATGGTGCCACCATTGACACTGCTAACGTGTTTTTTTTCCATTCCTCTGGCAGCAGAGTGCAGGCCACAGTTTGCTTTCACCTGGAGGAGTGTCCAGTACACCTGGAACTGACTGCCCCAGGGTGGAAACACAACACAACTGTTTGTTTTGAAAGTTTAGGAGTCTCTGTGATTCCTTTGCAATACTGGTGGCCTGTGTGGCATTCATGGAACATGTTTTGATTCCTTTCGGGAGCAACTATTAAATCTCATTTCTGGAACTGACTAGATTTTCATAGCTGCGGTTAAATTAAAGCAAGTGTTAGTGCTGAAAGAGCAGAAGTACTAAAAATAATATTCCTTTTCAAGCAAATTTACTTGGTAAATACATTTTGCTGTCTTTTGTTAATTTTATTGGTCACATTCAACACAGTTATCTGCTGAAAAGTGCGAATATCTGATGCATTCAGTGCTTTCAATATATGAACTTTATTCATAATTTGGTGGTAATTAACGTTTGTGTGGTGTTGGGGTTTTAAGAGTTCTAGGTTTTTTTTCTGTTAAAGGAATTTTCCCCATACTGTTGCTAATTGCTGGGTACTTAAGAAACAAAGAGTTACCCACTGGGGGTGGAGTGTGCCTGGCTACTCTTTTGTTTCACCTGGGTGTGTGGTCAGTTTGCTCTAGGCTTTTGGAGAGAGAAGCTGTTGGTTCTTTTTGGCCGTTTTTCTTTCTTTGGAGAAAGATCCCAGGATCCCCGGGGGCCCACCTTCCCTGCCCCACTGGAGGCCGGGCTGTGGCCACCCTGCCCCGCCGCTGATTCAAGCCTTCGCTGCGTTGCAGCCGTGCTTGCCCTGCCTGCCCTGACCTCCGGGGGGGAGGGGAGGGGGGGGTGTTTGGGTGTTTCTCGGTTTGGATACTCCTCGACTGCCGTCCGGGATTTGTGCTCGTCCCTGCCGTTCCAGCCTGCCATTCCAGTCTGCTGTTCCCGCGGGTCTGGCCGGACACCGGGGCCAGCTGTCCAGGGGTTTGTGAAGATTCTTTGTTCCATCCCTTCCCGGGATCCCAGGCCACTGGTGCCGCGTGCTCCCCGAGCTCGCTCCGGAGCGCCCCCTGCAGCCGCGGGGGAACCATCGCACCTGCCCTGCTCACCGGGAGCCGCCAGCGCCCCTGCCGGCTGCGAGCGGAACTGCACCCGAGGGGAAAGGGCCCGACAGCCGAGAAGGCTGGGACTGGGTTTGTGATTGTTTGCTGTTACTGCCAGCGTTATTGCTGTTTGTTTGACTGGTTATATATATAATAGTGAAGAACTGTTATTCCTATTTCCCACATCTTTGCCTAAAATCCCTTGATTTCAAAATTATAATAACTCGGAGGGAAAGGGGTTATATATGCTGTTCCAAGGGAGGCTTCTGCCTTCCTTAGCTGTCTTTCAAACCAAGACATGTGGTGTGGGGCTTTTTTTGTGATTCTGTGTGCGATGTTTACATTATGTTTAGAGATGTCCCTTTTTTGCTGTTTGTATTCTTAGTTTCAAAGATATTAAATGCCTATACATCATGACCAGAATAGTTGGAGAATGTATTTGTGCTTATCTGTTAGTTAAGGGACCTACTGGTCTGTTCCACGCATGATACTTAATTTTGCAATGCTTATGTAAGTGCTGTCTCTTCATCAAAGTGAGGCACATTTTCTGTGTTACTGTAGTGTCGACATTTGCAGTCTTTGTTCTTATATAAGTTTCAAAATTAGTTAATTTCCCTGCTTTCTTCACCAGGAGCTATATCAAAGTGCTTGGATTTTCTGGAGGATCTTTGTAGGTTCATATCCTGCAATGTGACATGCTAGTTTTTTTAGCTGAAGTACAGTATCTGTTGGATAGGGTAGGGTGAAATTTTCTGTCTCTTCTGTTTTTGTTGAGATGTTTTCATGCAGATCCTTGAGAATAAATTTATGATCACTGATGCTGTCAAAAGTAATTTGCAGAGTCTGGGGTGATAAGGGATATAGATTTTTGGTAAAGGGATGTGACCTCTTAAGAAGAATTGCCAGTGGTAATTCCTTGTAGCGTAGATGTACATGTGACACTGACAAGCTTCCCTCCCATGTTGCATCCTGTAAAGAATGCTGATAGTGAGACTTGATCAAGTTTTCATACCTGATATCCTCTGGTTTGTTTCATTTTAAACCTGAGCAACTGGAACATAGCAACAGGGTCCTCTAGCCTTTATGCCAATTTTTGAATTAAATGTTATTTAATGGTTTCTGGAGAAAATGTCCATAGTGCAGGCATCATATTAAAATTAACCTTCCAACTATTTTCTGTTGTTAAATTTGTACTTCAGCTTTTTTTAGGAAGCAGAATAAGATTGTAGCATAGAATAAACATTCTCTTTTTGAAGTAGGTTATTTTTAATGGCATTTAAAAATCTTGCACAGTCATTTTTTTCCTAATGCTTATAAGAGAAAATGCTGATTAACAGGGTCAGCTGAAGTTTCAGTAATGTAAGAGTTTGTCAAAGTGGACTCAATGAAGCATATACTTCAGATTCTTGTGGACATAATTCCATTCCTCAGTGATATGTAAGTGTATATATATATAAATATGTATAAAATATTATACTACCAGGAAGAGTGGACAACATATACATTATTTTTATGGAAAATAAGTTTCATGTATGAATTGTAGGTCATGACTGGTGTAGTAGCAAACATGACTATCTTGTGCATTGCTTTTAGAAAAGCCTAAACTATCTGAAGTATTAGGATTTGGTTGTTTTTTATTCAATGAACCTTCATTGAGTTCTAATTTGCCTTTAGACTTGTTCAACTGCACTTAGGTGATTTTTGTGACCTCCCCACCCCTCCTTTCTGTTTTATCAGTAGTACTTGACTTTGCCATTTTTTTTGCATGAATTTTGGTACCATTTCTGAGCTATTCCAAGTTGTGCTGTTGCCTTCCTCTGTAACTCTGGTATGTTGTTGTTTTATTACTTGCTGCTGAATAACATATGCAGGACAGTGAATGATTTGTCATAGGCTTTGACAGTAAAGAAATAATGGTTCTAGGGTTTGCATTAAGGTATTTAACTTTTTCATATAGTGATTTTTAGGATGATGACATACCTATGGTATTTAGAGTAGATACTGCTATCCTTGAGTGATGCCACTCATTGAAAGAAAATGGAAGACAATTCAGATTGGTCAGCAACACCTCGTACGTGCTCTCTTTTGTATCGTGTTTGTACAGGCAGAGTAACTGGGTGCATCCACATGGATGAGGGTGTTGTGTGGCTAAATATAGTGTGTATTCAAAACAGAAGAATCCTTCCGTCTTAAAATAAGCTTAATAACATAAGGAATTTTATGTAAGAGTTCATTAAGAAAAAATGAGTACCACTAGGATAAAATTTTATTTTTAATCCTGTATCCTGTTTGAGCTGTTAAATGTCTAACATGGATTAGACCACACTTGGTGGCTCAGATTCTGCTTGTCGAAGACATGATTTAAAACTATAATTTAATTTTTTTTAAATTTTTCTTTTCTTGTGGAACTTTTGGATGAAAATACAAGGTAGAGCTAACAATTACAAAACTCACAGACCCATCTAGTTGTGCATGTTGATTCCAAGGTAGCTAAGCACTCTAGGTCTGAAGATAAACACGTTTAATTGCTTTGTGCTGAGGGAGATCTGCTTATCTGCAATTACATGGAATTGGTACTGTTATCGGTATGGTCTTTTCTACTCTGTCATACTCATTTGTTTGATCTTGGGTTAGATAACAGGTTTGTTTGAAAAGAACTGTATTGTATGTGTGTACAGTTCATAAAGCAAGTTAGTTTTGCTAATGGTAATTCCTTTGGTCTCTAATAAAGGATTGTGGCATACAGGCATCACTATAAAAAAGAGAGTAAAACAATTTGTTTGCAGGCAATAAATAATAGACAAAGGGGAGTAAGGAAGTTTACTGTATTTATACTCTTTCTTTTTGTAGTAAAAGCTGTCTTATTTTCTGTGTATTCGTAGGGATTTTTAAAATAGTTTTTTACAGTAGGATGTTAAATATCATTGGGCCCGTTTGTTGTGTTTTCAAGCAATGCCGTGTTAGAACTGGTTAATAAAACTGTCTATATCTAATCTGTGTAATTAAGTTAGACATAGTTGCTCTATGCTTCTTGTTTCAGCTGCTAAGAACTAACAGAGGTGAGCCAAACCAGCTCCTCCTTGTGTAACATGTTGCCACAGGCAGTACTTTGTTGGTAAACAAAGCATTACCAGAAAGTGAAGTTTGGTATGTTGCCTCTTTCCAGCTTTTGGCGTATGATAGTATCTATACTGTCATGTTGAAATGCAACCAATTAGTTCAACAACTTCAGTGCAAAATGTGATTTATTATGTTCTTAATCTACTTGTTTATTCTTTTTGTAATTAACAGCTGAATATCTTATTTTTAAAAAAAATAAAATCTCCACTCCAAAAATTTGCATAGTTAAGTCATGCCATTGTATTCTGTGATTTCCACCTTGGCATTCTATATTGAAGTACACAGGTGATAGAATTGAGAATGGTTTTGCCTTAAAATGGAAGTAAAGGGGCCCTTGTTCAGACTGCAGATTGTGCATTCACATTCTTTTTCACTGACTTATGTCAACACTTTAAAGATATTTTATTATTATAACTGCATGCTGCTAAGACTTCTACTATTGAACCACCTGTACAGTTTCCACAGGAGGCTGGGAATTCCTGGTGTTTGATTTTATGCTCTGAAGGGTAGGTGCCTTCTCTAATCAATAGATTATATGAAAACTGTATAGTTCTACAAGGTCTTTATGCTCATTATTTTTTGTCAGTGGTGAATGACAGTTTTTCTCAGGGTCTGTATTGTGCTTTGATTGCTGTATTAATGTAATAAAGAGTATAAAAGTAAATTACAAGTCATGCTGTTCTCACTAGGAGTTTGAACTCATATTTGTGGTAGGAAATTAATCTGGTTTTAATTGCCTGTGAGTCTGAAGTATGTTCCTTTTTGTAAAGCTGATCTCACATAAATATAAATCAGTAACTGCCTGTTCTTTAATTATGTATTAGTGTATTGTATCTGCATACTAGATGAGAATATGAACATCTCCAGTTACAGTGTATTGGAGGTCATTAAATCTTCTGTCTTGATGAAGATTTGCATTTCTAAATACTGAAAAATGAACTATGTTGCTACTTGTTTTAGAGTGTGACTGTGTTTAGCTACAGTTAGAGTGTTACTTTATGAGTAGTCATAGGGTTTTTTTACAATGTGGCAAACAATTGCTGTAAAATACCCTATAAAATTGAAAAAAAAAAAATTAAGTAATTGTAAATTTTTTGAGGTATTTTAATGTAAAAGAAAAAAACCAAGTATTTGAAAATATTTTTTGTTATTTCATAAATACATGGCTGAATTCTACCATGTATTAATTTTTTGAAAAGAGGACTAATGTAACCTGCATTCTTGGTAGCAGTCTCTTCTTCCCTTGCCATTTTATACTTGGTCTTGCCAAAGACAAATATCATGGTCCTTTCTGAATTCGTATTATGACAAAGACTTCAATTACATGATAACTTTCTTATGAAATGGGACTTCTGTTGCATGCTTCAAAGAAAACATGGTACTTCATGTTGTTTGGAGGCTAACATTTCCAAAAAGATGACAAATGCCATGTTACTTTGGGTTTCTGCATGTATGATACTTTCACCTTTGGATAGTGAGATTCAGAGTTTTTAGTATGTTCGCATATGAGTTACAAAGAATGAAATTAAGTAGAGAGAGAAGGAGAGATGAGAATTTGCCGACTTGGTTACTGGAAAAACAGATAATAATCTTATTGCATGAATGATGTTAAAATCAAATTGGAGATTATTCCCAGATGACTGCCTTTTGACTTTCTCTTGTAGAAGAATAATCTGTTTGAAATTTATTTGAAAATCTGTTGTGGTTTTCTGATTTTTTTTTTTTTTTAATGGCAATTACTTAATCAGTAAGGAACATTAAGTGAAATAATATTACTATGAGAAAAGTGTTTAAAATGTTTGGATGAGTAGATTTTTTTGATATTAAGAGTAAATTACTTTTAACAGCAACTTTCATTCATACTGTAATTGAATTGATAACTTTGTATAACTTATGATCTTGGATTTACACTTCAGCCAAATATGGGCAATAAAAATACATAATTTTTCAAGGAGATTTTGTTCTTCTGGAGAGGGCTGTGGATTTTGATTGTCTTTTTTTGTTTGTTTGTTTGTGATTGGTTTTTGGTTTTGTTTAATTGGTTGGGTTTTATTTCATTACTCTGGTATGCTCAAAATAAATTGAGCATATATTTGCATTGTTATTTTCCTATAAAAGTACAATTAGAAGAAAGGACTGCTATCAATAAGTATTATTTATAATGTTACAAAAATAACTTTTAGCTATTGACAGGAGAATGTTTGTGAGATTTCTACGCACTGTAGGGTTTTAAGCGTGTTAGTCCGATCAGAGTTGTAAGCTGAGTCCAGCCATGAACTTCAGTTGACAGAAAAAAGACTCCATATGTCTTTCAGACGAAAAGTGATCCTACTTCCATTAGTGTCTTTTAAATAGATTGTTTGTTACCATAATAAGATGTTCCAATGTCAACACCGACCTTTTGGATTGTTTGATGTAACTGAGCTGGTGTAAGTGACTTTACCTGTGTGTGACTTTGCACTGGCACTGCAATTAATAGGTTTGGTTGGGTTTTTTTTGGTTTATAAATGTTCATTTACATAAGTTTTAAAGATGTGCTTTTTATTTTTATTGTTATTTAAATATGTTCACAGCGACCTAAGGGGAACGGTTCAAAGTTCCTTTTGTACATTTGCTGCACACAATGACCATCATAGTTTGTTCAGAAATAATTGTAAGCAACTTAAAATGCAAAATGATGCCCGAAATAGATTCTGTGTAAGGAGATTTGGAATTATTTCCTTTTTATCTCTGACAAAGTTATACCTTAGAAGTGCCTTCAAAATTATTACACAATTAAAATTTAGCTTTCTGTTGGTTTTTATAATTTTCTGGTCTGTGTTGTTCAGAACATGTGTTAAGAAAGGACAGTCCTAAATTTTTTTTTTCTTTTCTGGTATATTTGGTCATGATCTGTCCAAACTGCTCCAAGACATGTGGCTTCAAAAGTGATGAGCTGCAGAACGAAGATTTTCTGTAGATATCTCACATAATATCTTTTAGACTCATATGTTTTGCTGTACTTTGAAATTTTACTGATAGTAAAATTTCTTTAAAAAAAGCTCAGTCCATTTAGGAAAGAAGATGAAATGATGATTGTCTGCTTTAGTGGGAAATTACCGACAGAATGATATGTAGTGCATATATAGTCCTGTAAGAAATGCAAATGTTGAATGCATGGTAAGTGTTTAGGAGAAATTTTTTTCTTCAATGTAAAAAACTTGCCTTTTCAATTACTGTTTTCAGGATGTCTAAACAATACTTTTAACATGTTTGTCATGTCAGAGAGCTCCAGGGGATAATCTATACTGACATAATTTGATTTTAAATCAACAGTTTGTGGAAATCTTGATTGTAGGCTTGAATTGTGCATGCCTTGGAGGTGATCTGGAGAAAGAGGGTAGGAGATTGTGGGTGCTAAAAAGCAGGAGCAGAGGAATTTTCCAGCTGCCTTTGCATTTTACGAAGTTTCTTTCTCATACAGCTAGCTGAGAAAAACAGCTGCTGAAGCACTTTGTGAAGTTCTTCTTTCTCATGCTTTAGCTGAGAAAGAGTGAAAGATGGTTTTGTAAACTAATTCTGTATTTTGCACCTGGGTTTGTTTTCCAGCCTTGTTTTGGTACTCTGGAAAAAATATTTTGAATGGGTGTTAGAGAACGTCAGCCAATCTCTCTAGGGGGTGGCTGGTCAAGCGACCAATCGTATCATTCTCTCTCCCGTACAAAGATACATGACCTAGCGTGTAAATAATAATTCCTTTTCTCCTTGGATTTGGATTGTGTCGTTTCTCGCTGGTTCTTGGTAAAACAGCGACTGGAGAAATGTACTGTTTATTTTGTTGGTGAACAATTTCAGCAGCAAATGAGGTTTAGATCAGATATTAGGGTGAAAATACATAAACCTGACACTTCTGCTTTCTTTTAAAATACTTTGCTATGGAACAGGTTTTTTTCCTTTCATTCAGTTTTTTTATGAAAACATCTGCTTTAGAGCATAACATCATCTCAGAAACATTATATTATCTGTTAATTGAAAAACATTTTCTATAGCAGGTATAGGGTTTTGGTAGTGTGAGAATGCTTTAAATCACCTTGGTCCCAGAAATAGCTTAACTGACTTATGTGTGTGTGGGAAATCACACTGTGAAAGGCCAGCATCCACAAAGGAGACAGAGGAGTCTTGCAAGAATCAACTTTATTTGAATAAAAAGAGAGTGTCCACTAGGCCATAACCTTGTGAGATCTCTCTCGAGGTTTTGGAGGATGCAGCCTCCTTTAATCCTAAACTCCCGGCTGCATGTTGCCCTCCTCCTTTCCTCATTGGCTGAGGGACTAGGAAGGCAAAGCCTTCCCAAATTGCCTACCAGATATTCCTCCTTGAACATGTATCCTCCCCACATCGTGCATTGTATGACCATTAAATGAGCTTTCAGCCCACCCTGGGCAGAGAAGTTAATATTCATAAGTCTATTAAGCCTGCGCACTTTTCCTCTAAAGTTCAGAAATTCACTGTGCTGGACTATGCAACAAATGTGCTCAGCTTGGTGTTCGTAACGACCCCCACACGCACTCTTCCAGGGCCCGATTGGTCCTTTCCGATCAACTCATTTGTGAAGACATTAACACCCATTTCTCCTGTCACGTGGAACTAACACCTTGCCATGTTAAGGCAGTGGGGCAAAATAAGTTTTAGAGCTCCATGGTACTTGGTTGTCCAGCTTCTGCAGCTTGAATTGATTTTCATTGTACAGCATATGATGCATGTATATACAGTTTAATGATAGTGAAAAGCATTAACTTCAGTTTTTGGAGATTGTAAATTAATTTGGACTAAATAGCTTAGTCTACTTTGTTGATATAGAAAGCTAGTTGTATCTTTACATAGTATTTAAAGTTACTGAACACCATTTTTTTAGTGTTCATGGGTTTGCATGTACTGAACTGAACTATATATATGTAATCTCCTTGTGCATTAAAAATAGTATTAAAAAAGAAAATAATAATATTTTTCTGTTCCTAAATTATAATGTAATATGTTGCTGCATGTTGCAACATGGGAAGTTTTTTTCTGAAAACATTTTTGTTTCTCCATCCACTTGGACATTTATCTTAAAGCACTTCAATATCTCCATAGATTCCTGGTTTTTAAGGTGCATCATGGTAAATTCAAAGCATTTTGATGAAGTAATAAAGAAGTGGAATTAAAGAAAAACCTCAACAACATGCAAATCCTTGTACGTTTTGGCTGTATCCCAAAGAATGTCAGAATAGCTATTAGAAGGGCCTGAATGAAATGTTAGTAACTTAATTTGGGTAAGTATTATGGATTTCAAAGCAACAGAACATTTTTCCTGTCTTCTGCCATATAGACCAGATGCGTTCTAGGATGAAAAGCCTTTGCTCATCCATTGAAGTTGTAATTGGTCTTCTGTTGAAATTCAGAAAACTAGTCAGAATATCATGAGGCGTATTTATTGTCATTAATTACTACTGCTATCTGGGAAGAAGGAGGCAGCAGATCAGAACAGTTCTAGCTTGATAAGTTTGGGTTTTTAAGCACTAACTTTTTCAAATGGTAGTTCTTTCTGCTAGTAAGATTTTGTACATGTGTATGAATTTATGTGTGCACTAGCTGTGTTCTTATTGATAGTCTCGTGGGGTCAGAATTGGTGTATTTGCTCCCAGAGGTTTCCCTTTGTTCTCCATGCATACCAGTCTTAACATCTGTAATTCTGTGTGGAGACTGGTTGTGGAGTGAGCTGTGGTTTTGGGAGGGTTGCCTTCTTAAAGAAGTGTTTGCCACTATCTCCTACCAGATGCCTGTTTAGGATTTTGGGTATTATAAGTCTGGCCTGTTGGCTGGAATAGGATTGGAAGTTCCCTGTAGTATAAGTTCTGTTTCATGTTGTTTTTTAACAGAATCCCTGTATTTAGATGATTGGAAGAAAATAAGCTGAAGTTTGCATGTGTTTTTCCTTCCTCTTAGAAGGAAAAGATTATAGATTTCATTTGTCCTTCTGATTAATTTTCTCTCTGTGTTTATTGAAGCTATAGGTTCAGTGAGGTTGGTTTTAACAAAGGCCAGCACTGAACATTAATTTTCAATTTTGAGCTTTGCAGAAGGAAAATAAATTACTAAGGAGCTAAAGCAGACTTTAAAATATGTGCCCAAACAATGGTCTGTGTGCGTTGTTCAAGAAACACTGACAAAAATAACTGTTTTTAAAATGTCTCTATTCATACCTTTGCAGTGATTAGTTGTGAAAGATGTGGTAATAAAAGGATAAAGCAGACCAGCTATTTCTTGGAAAAGTCACTGCTAGAAAAAGACTCCTGTAGAATTTGTTGTCACTACTCCCCACTTCAATTCAGCTTGTTATACTTAGTGTATATTAAATAGTTGACTGTCTTAAAATGGTAAGCTGTAGAAAATTCAAGGTGTTTGATTAAGAGGTCAGATGTATTTTATTGCACTTAGAGTTGATATTTGAAAAGTAAAGCAGAGTGGAAAACAAGTTGTGTTGTGACAATGAACAATTTCTGTTGTGAATAACAAGGAAATTCAGACAACAAGTTTAGAGAACATGACTCATCGTAGACACACCAGAAGAATGAAGTAGCAAAAAGCATCTTTCAATGTTTTGATTATTTTGTTTCTATTACTTTTCTGTTCTCAGGACTTTTTTCCACAAAGAGATGGAAAAGATACAAATAAAATAAGAGTAAATACTTTGATACGGACCAACAGTGCCTGGCAATGCAGTAATAAATATTTACTGTTAGCCTTAACAAACATCCTAGTTGTTTGACCTTCTTTGCATTTACAAGCATACACTAGCTCTCATTTCAAGTATGAAAAATCTATTACTGCGAAAAATGTTGGCTTGACATCCCACTGAGAAAGATCAGTAAAAGCAGAGAGAAGCACTTTGACCTAGCTTTGATTGGCTTGGAATACACTAGTTGATGGTGGCTTTAATATTACAGAAATATTACAGAACCTATTTCTCTCATCATGTAACCATTGCCCTCATCATGTACCATTCATTTTTGTGAACATACTTTTGTTAGACTATTCAGTATAATAATACTCCAAGAAAAAATATTGTTACCTTGACATTTGCATGCATGAAAGAGTCTCCATTTTATTTTTCTTCCTTCAGGAACTAGTTTCCAGGTGTTTCCTTTTCTTCTAGCGAGCTAAAAATTAGGCAGCATAGGTTGAATGCTGGATAGCTGTTCTTCAGTTTTTCTTTGTAGCATGTTTTAAATAAATCGGTATTCTGTTTTTGGGTTTTTTTTCAAGCCTGTAAAAAGTGGAAAGAGTACCATTTTCAAAACAAAGATGTTATGCAAGTTTCTTGAAAATATTCTAATTTCATAATTGGTAAAACTGAAAAGATACTGATTTCATAATTGTCATTCTTTGTAACTCTTGTTTTTTCTTCTGGAAGATGAAATGTGAATGGTGAGGTACTGGGGCTGTGTTCCTGCCTGTTGCAGCAGGGTTTGTGGATATATTTCCTTTCTCCCACAGGAAAGTTCTAGTTTATCATTTGTGAAACCCAGTTTTGAGTGGAAAGTCCTCCATCAGGCATGTCTCACTGTTAAAATGTTGTATATAGTATTGATACGATACTGGCAAAGTGTGTAGTTTTTGCAAGTTAATTTTTCTTCTGCTCATATTTTAAACTTGGTATTCATTTTTTTTGCTGTTCTTCTGCTCATGTTTTAAACTTAACATTCATATTGTTTTCTATTCTGAAAACAGCATTACTTGTTTTTTTGCAACTCAGGAAGTATGTCTTTCCCGTTAGGTAAAAGAGGTAACTGATTAGGTAGGATTCTTTTTCCTTTTTTTGGCTATTAAGTAAACTTGGAGTAAGGTTCTCCTCTGAAAACTATACCTGGACCAATTTTGATACATAATACTGCAAATGGCAAAATTTAATGAGTTTTACATTATACAGAGGTCATGCACTATAATTTATGTCATGTCAGTTTGTCTTTCCATGACATGATAGCTGTCTTCATTACCTTCTAAGTCTGGTGATTCTTATGAGCATTTAATTTGGGAGGAGTACTGCAAAATCTTCTACTCACTATACTTGAATGGCTGCCATTCAATGAAACATTTCTTTAGACAAAAAGGGGACAAATGCCAACAACAGGATATAAGAGTATCAGAGGGGAATAGTTGTACAGTTGTCTCTTCTGTGGTTGTGTGTTAAATCATTGAAGGAAGCGTGAAACAGGACTGGAGGAAGGAAAGGCATTTTCCCAGGAAGGTTGTTTTGAAGTTGATTTTTATTTATTTTATTTTTAATCAGAGAACTTGGAGGTAAGATGGTTTAGGTGATTACACTTGCTGAAAGCAGGTGAGATGGTCATTGTCAATTCAGATTTTTAATTTGTTTTTTTTCTTTAGTAGAAAAAGTGGATAAACAGGACTGGGGATTGAATAAATAATTATGCAGTGCAAGGTCACTTTTTGGGGAATAACAGGCTTTCTGTTTTTACAAGAAATTAATGTTACCTGTTGGAAAGAGCTGTGGCAAATGCCTTGTGTGCTAGTTTATCATAATGTATTAATGATCTTTTGGTATTGTGTAAGTGTGAACAAGGCTATACAATTTGTCTAAAAAAAAAAGGTAAATGGCAGGAGTTTGTCGCATGGTCGACAGTGGAAAAGAGAGGGACTGCTCATGAAGTACTGATACCCAGGACAGAAGATTGTTTGGCATAAGACTTCATGTCCTATATTCTAACTCAGTATGTCTTAGATATTTAGTGCAATTTACCAAAGTCTCTTTGAGATGTTGTTGTCCAATATGTTGAAGTACTCTTTCAGACAATGTCAGGGTTGTGAGAGGAAGAAAAAATGTTTTTTGAAAGATCGTCTGATGGAGCGCTTGAAATAATTAAGGTTAGTAGGGGAAAATAAAGTTGTGCATCTAAGGGATCAAATTACTTTAAAAAGGGTATAAAGTTCTTGCCTTTAAAAAGATAGAAAGAGCAGAGTGGAAAATACTGAAATAGTAAGTTTTTTAAAATGAGTATTATGTAGTTTCAATTTATGTATGTCACGTTTGAGTTTCAATTTTGTGTAAGTTCTGCAATCTCATTTTGTTACACAGCAAAGGAAAAATAATCACAAAGGCTATTAAGCATTGTGGAGTAAACTTTATTACATGTGGAACATAATCACTAGAGGAATTACAGATCAGTCATAGTAAAATGAAATACTTAAAAGGTATTTATTATTAGAGCTTTTCAGTAAAAAGTTTTGTATAGTAAAATGGTAAACTCTTTGTATTTCTATAACTATACTAGAGCTAGTTGTAAAATGAAAGCTGTGAAATGTTTGTTGTTATCTGTATGTCATGAAAGAGCCAAATTGTTTCTAAAATGTACAGTCACAAACTGATTATAAAATTCCCAAGGGGACTCTGATGGGACTGTCATAACTTAGCAATGGAATGGTGAGTCACTGCAGGAGAAATTCATGTAATAATCTTTTCCAGTATTTATAGGACCAGGAGGATAAAATGTAGTTTAATTTTATTTGATTAAAAACTAGTAGGCAAGAGAGAAAGAGGAAGAAAAAATGAAGCATCTTTTATTTCAGGCATGAAAGATGGATGGAATATATAAGAAGCATATTATGAAGCAGGATACTATAGTGATTAATTTCAAATCTGATCAATGCTCCAAAATGGTCATGTTAATATCATAACCATTCTATTTGATAACTTAAGGTGATAGCTGTTTTTTTTAGGTTCTGGATACAAAGAGTGGCTTCTGAGTGGAACAGCTAGATTATGAGAAACTGAATGTGGATTGAATCCCAGCTGTATCCTCTTGTATCTAGTGCCCTCTGGTTAAAGATCACGTCTACTGTTGCTTAAAGGTTTGGCTGGTTTTTGTTGGTTCTTTCAGAAAGGGCAGTGGAATTCAGTGGGCATGTGTTCATTCACAGGTGCTTGCATGGATTCTTAACTAAAGCTTTTCAATGCTGTCAGATTTTGAGAGTTTGTCACTGTGTCATGGTACAATGACTCCTATCCTTCTCTTCTCTACTTTGCATTGCTAGTATTTTCAAGATCTTCTGTATGGTTCATTACTATTCAGCATGTATAAAGGGCTTATCAAGCTTAAAGTTTATCAAATTTAAAATGAATGAAAACAGAAGCAGATGTCTGTGAGGAAAGGTGAGACTGTTAAACAAAATATAAGTATTCTTGAATGAGCTATAAGATCTTCAAAAATTCATCTGGAAAAAAAACCCCAGTATTACATATTGCTTAAAAAAATCAAAATTGTCTGGAGATTTGGCCAAAAAGGTACCTAATTTATCTTTTCATATTTTGCTGTTCAAACATGATGAAACAAAGGACTTTCTCTGTGGTATAGAAGTGTTGGTGAAAGAAGGATCAAATCTGTTCAATACTTTCTGGAGATGACCAAAGAAGAGTTAGATGTTTAGAAGACAGACATGCAAGAAATAAACCAGTAGTTAAACATATTAGTGGGAAAAGACTATTTCCTGGAAATTAATGTTACTAGTGAGTTTAAGTGGAATAAAATTATTATTCCAAAGTATTTTATTTTAAAGATCGAAGTAGCTCTTCTGACACTTCTATACCTTCTGTGACTCTTTCTGCCAACACTGTAGGTCTGTTTTAGGAAAGATAATATTGATGTTTTTGAAAATTTTCTTCCTAGTTTTCTAGCTATGATAAAGAATAAGAGCATTTGTTTGTTTTTTTAAACAAAACAACCAAACCTAACCATGAAGACGTGACTCATGCTGATTAAACTTTTTTTTTTCCAAGAGGAATTATGATGTAATTTAGATTGGTTTTGATTCTAATGTGTTGCTGCAGAATAAGTGCAATCCTAAATTACACTTGGGACTGTTGTGACTAAGTTTTTTGAGTGCATTTCTGAGTGGGTTAATCCTATACAAAAAAAATAAAAAGGTGGTTTTAATTTTCTGTTGTTCCTCCACATATTTCTGAAGGGATTTTTCTAAATGGATTTCCCTACAGAATTAGAATTTAAAAGTTGGAGGTCTCTTTATTGCTTATGTACATTACTTCTGGTAAGGATTAAATGGAAATAACTTGAGTGGAAATCAAAGCATATCAGATTTACCTTGGAAATTTTAAGAGTAATTTAAGAGAATTTGTATATTTTCTAGAACTCATGTTCATTTTTGCAATTTTCTAAGCTAAATGCAGAGTTAACAATTACATTTTTATATTAATAATTTTCATTGAAGAGAGATAATTAAAAAGTCGCTAATTAGTTTAATATCCCTTTCAACAGCCAGTATTGGATTTTTGCGGGTGTAGTAGAAGTAATAGTACAGTGCAAAGAAAGCCCAAACTGATTGGAACCTTTGTCATAAGAGAGCTTCTCTGAATCTTAGTGGTATATGAGAACTTACAGAGAAAATGCTTGGAATTTTTAGCATATGCAAGTATGTTCAAACTCTAGCTAAATTCTTATGTTCAGTTGTATTAAAGAAACAACCACATTTTTTAACTGTTTCAGTTTTGTGTTTATAAATTGGGTTCAATGAGTATACTTTTGTTTTTGTTATGGCAGAAGATAAATCAGAATGCTTAAATAGGTTGTGGGAGCATTTATATAGTATGGATGGTATGTCTTCTGTAACATAGTTTTGTCTTATAGATATTGCTTACAAAAAATTCTGGGTCAGTGCTTTATTTCTTCATAGGAGTGATGCAATTTAATATTGGGTGATCACCCAACTAAATTTTGTTTCCTTCATTAACTTTGTAAAACACTGTAGGAAGTTTTTCCTTCTAGAGCATAAGCTTAGGAAACATGATAGTATAGCACAAAGAAATTGTGTTGAATAATGCAGCCTAAAGATCTTAGAAGATCATAATTTGCTCTTACTTTTAGCCTCAGTAGAGTTATATTATTAGTCTCATAAGTATTATCATAATATTATTATTATTATTATGGGATTTCCATATGTAAGTCTTTATGTTTTCTAAAATATGTTTCTGGAAAAATGTTTGGCTCTTCATTGCCTTTGAATTTCCGTTCTTATCCAAAGGAATTTGTGGTTGAATCTTAGTTCTTTCAAGAGTTAAATTGGAAAATTTCACTTAAAATGTGCTTATCCTTTGGGTGTATAATTTGTGAGAATAAGTTTAGGTCGTATTAATTTCTATTTAATATGATTGTAGCTGATAAGTAGTCTTCAAAACCTGCTTCACATAAAAAATAATTTGAGAAGTGGGACCCCCCCCTCCCCCCCACAGATATTAATATTGAAATATCTGGAGAATTTGTTTTTCTAGTTTAGCGTGAGTTTCCCCAGTCAACAGAGGTCAGTTCAATCAACTGAGAGAAAAGTCTTACGGGAATACCGAGGTGGGAGAGTAAGTCACATTTCTAGTTTGGTTTAGATACATTGTCATAAAAGCAATAAAAATCCTTTTCTTTCTGTGCTCCAGTATGCTTTCGCTAGACTATAGAATTATAGATACTTACTTAGTAATTTTTAAAGAAAATATTTCCTGAGTGGAATTGCGGTCATACAACCACTGCATTGCTAAGTGACGAGCCAGTTATTTCTGTCAACAAAAATAGTTCCTGACTTTTAATCAGTCAAGTACCAGTGTTGTTAGGCCAAAGGAAGAAGGGGCATACGGCAGCTTCTAGAAACACTACTGCTCTTTTGTAGGTGAAAGAAGACTTAAAACAGCATTAAGTTCTACTAATCTTCTCCCCTTAGACTTACATAGCCCAGCCTGTCTTGGTTCAAGGTGGCTGACTGTGTCCCAAGTCACTGTTTCTTTGGAAGGTCTCAGGAGCAAAACCTCCTGGTCAGCCTGTTGGTCAGATGGACACTGACTATAGAAACTTCTCTAGAATGAATCTACAGAAACTGCAGAGCTGTCAGGAGAGCAGTGTTCACCTTTCCAGAGTCTTATCTCAGCTGCCTTTCTTCTTCTTCCTTTCTTTCTCGAGCTGGGACCAGTTGGAACTTGCTCACCAGTTCCCTAGACTCCCATCTTTGCAGGCAAACTGTTTGCTCCAGACATTCTCTTCCATGATGTGGCTGGGAGTTAGCAGCCTTTTCCATTCACTTTATCTCAATATGAAGTTTGATGTCACAATCACCCTTCCCAGGTACGAGAGAGAAGGCTTTTTTTTTCTTTTGGTATTGTTTGGTTGGGTGTTTTTATTTTTTTGTTTGTGGGTGTTTGGTTTTTTTGGGGGTTTTTTTTGTTGGTTTTTTTTTTTTTTGGCAAAAGATTATTCTGACACAATTGCAATTCTGCAGAAAATACAAAAATATTTCCAAAAAGGCAATGGTATATTTTCCTCTAGTATATTAGGGAGATTATCAAAATAAGTTTTAAATCAACCATCAGTTTATCACTGCTCTAAGATAAAAGGTGTTTGTGTTTTCACTCAACAGCGCTTCCTCGATATGACGTTTGGAGCTGGAGGCCACACAGCAGCTCTTTTAGAGAAAGCCAGCGACATCACGGTGTATGCACTAGACAGGGATCCCACAGCTTACAAAATAGCTCAGCAGCTTTCAGAATCCTACCCGTAAGTTGTCTTCTCCTGTCTTATATATGGTTAAGATTGATACTTCGGTATTTTATACATAATGTAATGTATTTTTATTGGTTTTAATAGCATATTGTAGAATAGCATTCTATGCTGCATGTACCCTGTAAATAAGAGATCCAATTCGATTTGTTTGAGTATTTGCATGCAGCTTCTTCTTAGGTTTTTGGAGTTAAATGTGTATTTTGTAGTTTTAATTTTAAGCATGCATCAAGAGGCTAATTTTATATTTAAAAATAGATTTTGAAAGATTGATGTGTTCTGCTTGCCTTGAGATGATTCTGATTGCAAAGTAGTACAAAAACTTATCTTTGTGGTAAATATTTCACAAAAATGATGGAATAATATGTTTTAAAATAATTAGGTCATTTAAATATGGATTATGACTATTTTAATTTTAAAAACCCCAAAATAATTGTAATTCAGTATTAGGTTTGCTAAGTACTTTGCCACTGGCTTCAAAAACTACTGAACAATTTAATAAGTTATGATTTCTGTGTATAGCTTATGCTTCAATTTTTGTTTTAAATAAGAGTGCTGAATTTGCTAAATGAACAAATGCTAAATGCAAATTTTTTACATCTTTTTTAGTTATGCATAGTTCTTGTTCCTTTACTTAATTCAAGAAAGAACTCAGTCAGAACATCAATGCATTCATGCAAAAGTGTGCAATATAATAAAGAGTTGAATATGAGCTTTTCAGAAAGTCAAATTTTCAGATCTGACCAAGAAGTGAAAATATGTAGATACAAAATTAAATAATAGGAAGTAATCAAGACTTAAGAAATTTATGTATGGTAGTAAAGAGAGAATACTCACTGTCAGGTTGAAAACATTGTTTATTTCAAAAGAGCTTTAGCATGAAGAAAAGCAAATATTTCCAGTAAGAAGAAATCTGGAAGAGGCAGATAAAAACACCTGGTTGTTCAGTCATGTTTTCCCACATAAAAAGAAGTTCTAAGGCAGCAGTAATCTTTAAGCAATGCAGAAGGTATTCCTCAACTTTTCTAAGATAAAAGGCTAAGCTGTGCATTCCTTTCTTCACATGTGTTTGACAGAGGCCCAGTGGGAGAAATGCATGCATGTGTCAAGACAGCATAGCTCAGTTTCTAATCATCCTATTCTGCAAGACCACTTACATGTATTTCTCTAAATTTTCAGCTCTTTTTGGGCTGAAGTGACATGCAATATATACTTACAAATTTGTGGAATTCCTCTCTCTCTCTCCAGAGAATGCTCTTTTTGACAGAGTGCTGTGGAGAATTTTGTCAAGGGAAGTCCATTTTCTTTTAAACTAAGCCTGCAAACATGTTCTGCCAAATGTCATGGGAGTTGTAAAGTCTTCTGTTCTTTGTGTCATAGAAAGAACCCAGTCTTTTAGAAACATTCACACAACGTAAGGCAACAATGAACAGTCCTCTGACTCAATATAAGTCTATCTGTAAAGTATCCTATGCAAACCTGGATGTGGAAAGTTTATTTTCCAAATAGACTAAGAGATTTTACAAGTGCTGGATGCTCTTCTGCCAATGATCAGCATCTGTAATTTTCTGCTTGCTTAGGTTTGTGAAAAGATGAACTTTGTATAGCAGTTGATGTAACTTATTATGGTTTAATAGACAAAGGAGGCCTCAGTTCTTATTTTTGATGGTAGTGTCTACCTTTACAGATGCAAGTTATCCTTAGAATGAAGTGGATTCTTGAATAACATAGTGGTGTTGGTGAAAAATCTTAATCATTGAAAGGTGACCGTATGTCACCTGGATATGTATTGTAGGATACAGAGCTGTATTCTTATTTGCTCTGGTGTTTTCCCTCATTTTCTGTCTTTCTTATTAGAAAGAACAAGTGGGTCCTTTTCCAGAAGGTAAATATATCTTTTCTCATAGCAGTTTGTGTTGAAAATTATTGCAAAAGAATGTTCTATATGTGCTAATTATTAATCTTCTTTCCCTGGGAAGTCAGTTGCATAAACCATTGTCAAGTTAAAAGGAGAAAGGAGGCACAAGAATGTAATTTATAAACAGGTAAAGCTAATGTCTGCTTACAAATCAGTTGAGTATAAAGGATTTACTTACGAGATATGGAGCTTTTATGAATTTTTTTAAGTATTCATTAAAAGATGGTTGGTCTAACATTATGGGATTTTATTGTCTATTTCATGCACTGTGTTAGAAATAAACCTTGTATCAGTTCAATTCAGATCTGTGTGGGCATCAAAGTCTCAGGGAATTCATCCGGTTGACATCTGTATCTGGTCAGGTCTATTCTCACATTAAATAGTTGCCTGGCTCACCAGGGAGCCACAGAAATAGTTGTGCTATCTGAAGAATGGCAATGGCAGCATGCAGTTGCAGTCTAAGAGAAATGTAGGGCTACCCCTTCTGTAAGATGCACAGCCTTAGATGTGCATGACTGAATAACTGCAACACAGAAGTATAAATATCCTCCACTTTTTTCCTGTTCTAGGTTTTTGTTCACCTCTTCTGTTTAACACTGATGTTCTGGGAGAGGTTATTTGACTTGCTGAAGTGGTTCATTTGCTTTGGAGGTGACAGCACAAAATTGGGGAAGAGGCTGTTGTGTGACCATAACCAGTAAAATTTTATTCCCACTGTCTGAAACTGTGAATGCAATGGGCAAACTGAAAGTCATACGAACTGAATTTTCTGTTACCCTTTGTTTCCTACTTTCCTACTATTCCTAACCAGAATACTACATGTGTGAGTTGGTGATGTTAATACCAACTGCATGATGGATCTTGAATCTTGCAGTAATATTTGCAGTAGTCCATTTTACCATAAAAAATTAAAATTCTAAATATACAGTGTTAATTGTTATTGCTTATTCTGGTTAGATCACATTAATAATCTTAGTAAAATTATATAGTTCCGACTGTTATTCACTATGTGGCTTTGTTTGTTAATGTAATCTTTCTGGATTTCAGTAAAGTTTTTTATACAGCCTCTCACCATATTCTTCTGGACAAAATGCCCATTCCACAGCTGGATAAGCTCATCATGTGATGGATGAGCAACTGGCTCACAGGTTGGGCACAAGGAGCTATACTGAATGGGGTGACATCAGGCTGGTGAATGGTCAATAGAGGGGTTCCACAGGGTGTGAATACAAATATGCTGCCAGCAAGAATTCTTTCCAGTCCCGTGAGATATTTTTCTCTCTCACGGAAGATATTAGTAGAGTTCTATAAACTATGAACACCTGCGACCTTGCAGAGCTTTGTTTATAGTACAGTAGGAAAATATTTTGACAATGGATGTTTTAGGATTTTAGCCAATCACCCCAAGGGGTGGCTGATTCTTTGACCAAATAGACTATGAAGAAAAAAGTCTATAAAAGAGTCATAAAATAATTAAATAATTAAATCTTGCTGCACAATTCCTGCCTGCTGGATGTCTCTCCTCCCTACCACTGCAGGATATCGCGACAACAGGGCTCCATCTTTGGCCCTGCGATCTTCAGCGTCTTGGTAAAGGGCTTGGGTGCAGGACTTGACAGGATACTAAGTGAGTTTGCAGATGATGCAAAATTGGGAGGAGCTGCTGATTCCCTGGAATGCAGAGTGGCCCTGCAGAGAAACCTGGACAAATGAGAGGGCTGAGCAATCACCAGTCATACGAAGTTTAACAAGGGTAATGTGAGGGACTAAAATGTGATTGGTGAATACTCAAAACAGTCAGCCATTTGTGGAGGCACTGCTGCTTTGCTGACGATTGCATGGTAACAGCCCAGGTGCAGAGGCATGAGCGCCACAGGATGACCATGACAAACCCACCTTTGTTTATTAAGAATCTGAGCCAGATAAAGGAAGAGGGCAATAAGAACCAGATGTGCAAGGCCGAATAGTGCTTTTTATCATGGCAATCTTCTCCCTTACACAACTGGCTCAGTTGTAAAACTTCCCCCCAAGGGAGATAGTGAGACATGTAGGCCTGAAGGCATCCATCCTTTCTGAGGGTGTGTTACTGGCTCAGCTACACTGACCTTAGAGATAACTGCCGTATCTTAGGAGGTGTCATAAACCATCAAAGACCCCTGAAGTGCCCCCAGACTCATTTCTGGGGCCTTCCACCAGAGGACTCCATGTGATCCACAGTGTTGCAACACAGTGTAAAATTTCCCCCCCCAGGGGATGTACCTGGGCATTCCCACCTAGCCTAAGCATATATTAACCCATTGTACTTTGTGTTTTGCGGGCTTTCCCCCACCCCCAACAGGTCAAGACAGCAACCATCACTTCGACTAATGGACATCAAAATTGCAACAATCAAATCTTGTTGCTGGATCCATGAGTGATAATATTTTTTTCCACTGTTATCCTTTCTTTCTCTCTCTTTCTTTCCCTTACACATTTTCTTAAGTGTTATTTTTATGCTCTTATATTACTGTAGGTAATGATAACCAAAACGGCTACATACCTCCTTTTGACTGCAGCCAAATTCTTATAAAATACACTCTCTCTCTCTCTCTATATATATGCATATATAGATATTTAGATATATCTATACAGATATATATATATATATAAAAACACTGGTCATTTAATGTCATTTCACTCTAATCCACCCCAAGGGATCACAGAATCACAGAATTAACTAGATTGAAAAGACCTTTGAGATCATCAAGTCCAACCTGTGACCCAAAATCATCTTATTAGCTCAACCATGACACTGAGTGCCACATCAGTCTTTTTTTAAACACCTCCAGGGACAGTGACTCCTCCAGCTCCCTGGGCAGTCCATTCCAGTGCCCAATCACTCTTTCAGTGAAGAATTTTTTTCCTAATGTGCAGCCTAAACTTCCCTTGGCACAGCTTAAGACTTTGTCCTCTCATTCTGTCAATGGTTGCCTGGGAGAAAAGACTGACCCCCACCTGACTACAACCTCCTTTCAGGTAGTTGTAGAGAGTGATAAGGCCACCCCTGAGCCTCATTTTCTCCAGGTTAAACATCTGCAGCTCCCTCAGCCACTTTTCACAGGGCTTGTTGTCCAGACCCTTCACCAGCCTTGTTGCCCTTTTCCAGATATGTTTGAGCATCTCAATGTCCTTCCTAAGTTGGGGAGCCCAGAACTGGACACAGTACGCAAGGTACGGCCTAACCAGTGCCAAGTACAGGGGAAGAATGACTTCCCTGCCCCTGCTGGCCACACTATTCCTGATACAGGTTGGGATGCCGTTGGCCTTTTTGGCCACCAGGGCACACTGCTGGCTCATGTTCAGTCAGCTGTCAACCAGCACCTGCAGGTCCCTTCCTGTCTGGTCGCTGTCCCGCCACTCTGTCCCCAGCCTGTAGTGCTGCCATCTATCCAGCCGTTCCAGGTCTCTTTGCAGAGCCCTCCTACCCTCCAGTGGATCGGCACTCGTTCCCACCTTGGTGTCATCTGCAAATTTACTGATGGTGGACTCAATCCCATCATCCAGATCATCAATAAAGATGTTAAACAGAACCGTCCCCACCACTGATCCCTGGGGGACACCACTGGTGTCTGGCTGCCAGCTGGATGTGGCACCGTTTGCCACCACTCTCTGGGCCTGGCCATCCAGCCAGTTCTGAACCCAGCAAAGAGTGCACCTGTTCAAGCCATGGGCTGCCAGCTTTTCCAGGAGTTTACTGTAGGAAACAGTGTCAAAGGCCTTGCTGAAGTCCAGGTAGACAACATCCACAGCCTTTCCCACATCCACCAGGTCATAAAAGGAGATCAGGCTGGTCAGGCAGGACCTGCCCTTCCTACAGCCTTGCTGGCTGGGTCTGATCCCTTGGCTGTCCTGTAGGTGCTGTTTGATGGCACTCAAGATGATCTGTTCCATTATCTTGTCACGCACTGAGGTCAGGCTGACAGGCCTATAGTTTCCCAGATCCTCCTTCTGGCCTTTCTTGTGGATGGGTGTCACAGTGGCCAACCTCCAGTCATCTGGGACTTCCCCAGCGAGCCAAGACTGATGGTAAATGATGAGAGTGGCTTCGCAAGCTCATCTGCCAGCTCCCTCATCACCCTAGGGTGGATCCTCTCTGGTCCCATAGATTTGTGAGCATCTATTAAGAATAACCTGAATTACCCTCACCTTCAGGGTCGAGTTGTAACAGTATGTTGATGGATTCTGCACCTGGGACAGGGCAACCCTGGAATTATGTACAGAGTGGGGAACGAGAGGCTGGAGAGCAGCACTGCAGAAAGGGGCCTAGGGGTCCTGCTGAATTGAAGTTCAAGTTGAATTGAAGACCTGTTGAAGATGGCAAGCTGAAGACCTGTGTATCCCTGTGATCAAGAAATCAAGCAAAGGGGGCAGGAGAGCTGCATGGATGAGAAGGGAGTAGTAAAATCTCAAACGAAAGAGAGAAATGTATGGGATGTGGAAAAGGGATAGGCCACATAGGAGGGCTATAGGAGCATCATTAGGTATGCATAGATGAGTCAAGGAAGGCTGAAGCCTACTTGGAATTGAATCTGGCTAGGGATACCAAGGACAACAACTTCATTTACAAATACATCAGTGGCAAAAGGAAAATTAAGGAAAATGTGAGGTCACTGCTGAGTCAGATGAGTGTAACAAGACACAGAAAAGGCAGAAGTACTGAATGTCTTTTGTGCCTTAGTTTTTACTGCTGAGAATGTCCCTCAGGAGTCCCAAACCTCAGAGGTAAGAGAGGAAGGCCAGAGAAAGGAGAACTTCCCTTGGTCATAGAGGGTTGGGTTAGAGACCGGTTAGACAAACTTAATGCCTATAAATCCATGGGCCCTGATGGGATGCACCCATGGGTGCTGAGGGAGCTGGCAGATGTTGTTGCTCTGCCACTCTCCATCATCTTTGAACGTGGAGAATGGGAGACATGCCTGATGACTGGAGGAATGGCAATGTTATTCCCAGATTCCAAAAGGGCAAAAAGGAGAATTTGAGAAAATACCGTCCAGTCAGCCTCACATCTGTCTCTGGAAAGGTGATCAGATCATTCTTGAGGCCATCACAAAGCATGCAGAAGAAAAGAAGTTCATCAGGATTAGTAAGCATGGATTCACCAAGGGGAAATCATGCTTGACCAATCTGATAGCCTTTTATGATGGCACGACAGGATGCGTCAGTAGGGGGAGAGCAATGATGTTGTTTGCCTCGACTTCAGCAAGCATATCCTCATAGATAAGCTCAGGAAATACAGGTTAGAGGAACGTACAGTGAGGCAGATGAAGAATTGGCTGAAGGGCAGAGCTCAGAGGGTCGTGATCAGTGGAGCAGAATCCAGTTGGAGACCTGTACTCAGGGGTGTTCCCCAGGGATCAATACTGGGTCCGGTCAGCCTGTTTATCAACGGCCTGGATGAAGGGATAGAGCACACGCTAAGCAAGTTTGCTGACAATACAAAACTGGGGGGCGTGGCTGCTATACCCAAAGGCTGTGCTCCCATTCAGGGGGACCTTGATAGGCTGGAGAGTTGGACAGAGAGAAGCCTAATGAGGTTCAACAAGGACAAGTGTAGGGTCCTGCACCTGGGGAGGAATTAATCCAAGCACCAGGACAGGTTGGGGGCTGACCTGCTGGAGAGCAGCTCTGCTGAGAAGGACCTGTGAGTTTTGGTGGATGACAGGTTGACCACGAGCTAGCAGTGCATCCTTGCAGTCAGGAGGGCCAATGTTATCCTGGGGTGCACTGGGAAGAGTGTGTCCAGCAGGTCGAGGGAGGTGATCCACCCCCCTCTACTGAGCCCTAGTGAGGCTACATCTGGAGTGTTGTGTTCAATTCTGGTCTCCCCCAGTTCAAGGAAGACAGGGAGCTGCTGGAGAGGGTCCAGTGGGTCCATCCATCCAGCTACAAAGATGGTGAGGGGTTCTGGAGCATCTCTTATGAGGAAAGACTGTGGGAGCTGGGCCTGTTAAGTCTAGGGAAGACTGAGAGGTGATCTCATCAATGCATATAAATATGCAGATGTGAAGAGGGTGGTGCCAGATTTTTCAGTGGTGCCCAGTGACCAGACAAGGAGCAGTGGCCATAAATTAAAACACAAAGTTCCACGTCAACATGAGGAAGAGCTTCTTCACGTTAAGGCTGGCAGAGCACTGCAACAGGCTGCCCAGGGAAGTCATGGAGTCTCCCTCTGGAGACATTCAAAACATGCATGGAGGAGTTCCTGTGACATCTGCTTCAGGTGACCCTGTCTTGGCAGGGCAGTTGGACTGGATGATCTGCAGAGGTCCCTCCAACCCTAACAATTCTGTGATTCTGTGAAATATGCCCAAAGATACTGTGGCAAGAGGAGATAAATATGGCTAAATTAAGGGATTTTTCTGTACTCAGAACTTATAAATGAAATCCTCCATATATTTAACTGAAAGATAGCTGGAGTAATAAGTCACTGGAGGAGAAAACTGAGGAAAAATACATTTGATGTTTGTATTTTAAATGTGTCTCTGTTTTTTGATAGTGATTTTGTCAGAACTTAAATCTGAAGAGGGTAGAGTTCCAGCTGCAGATCTCACATTTATTTAGTGTCTCTGTTTATTATTTTTATTTTTAAAAATATGTAGTGCTGCTTTAATAAGGAGAAAATGGGTCAGGGTCTGTTAGATATTCAGTGTGTGGGTGGGAATCCTTTGACGTGCTTTCTGGGGAAGCCGCTAACTTGGGAATTGCTGCTGAGAATCCAGGAGAACAAGATAAAATTCAGTCAGTAGCAATATATATTACAAGTAAACCCTTTCACACCCACTGAAAGGAAGAGGCTAGAGAGGTGGCTGAAATCTGGCAATTAACCAATATAATGGAAAATTTTTAAGTACGAGAAACTCATGCAAAGCCAATGCAGAGGAAAAAATACGTGCTTTGTAGTTCTCTGAGCAGAATAAGAAATTGTGCCCCAGAAGTATGGATAAATAGTATAGAATTCCTCATACAATTTAAATACCATTTTAATATAGTTTTAAAGTGATTTTGAGGTGTGAGGGTGCTTGTGGAATTAGCTTTCAAAGTTACACAAAGTTTGCAGAAAAAATGTGGTAGATCAGCTGTGTATGCTCTGGGGAAAATAGATCTTTTCCCCAGTCCTAGGGAAAACAGAGGGGTTTTTTTCAATTTTGATATGCTTTTTTTATGTGCTTATGAATTGTAGCTGAGTATTATATATTGGTGCTTTTTCTTGCTATATTATTATTTTTATTTAACTTTTAACTGTAGTGCATAAGAAATACAATTAATATGCAATCAAGGCATATTCATTGTAATGGTGCCTTGACTACCTATAAGTATACTTAATTAGTTACCTATAGGGTTATTTCTTTCTAAAGAATTCTCCATGTATGTCAACATCTGGCTGTCTCTCAAATGCAGGCAACAAAGATAAGTGAGTTACCTTAAATATGAAGTGGAAAAATTCAATTGAGAGTAGTAAAAAGACCCTCAAATGCCATTAATATTAAAATACTACTTTTCTGATGTTTATTTTGCTTCCCGAAAGATTTGAGTAGGAAACCCAAATGTATTTATGTATCAAAACATAAGGAATAAAAATTCTTTCTCTTGTTGTTGAAGTTGCAGCTGTGCAGGTTTCAGAATGACTGGAAAACTTTGCTTTCTTTCATACATACAGTCTGATCCTTCAATACACTGAGTCGCTGGTTTAAATTTGGTTCAAATTCAAAATTGCCCTGACACAGAAAACACATACAAGACGACTGGTCTCTACATTGTTGGATATCTTGTCTAGTGCTTTCTTAAAACCTTGTCAACTTTCAAGTGAAAGGCTATGCATGTCGTTTACCTGGACTTTAGTAAAGCCTTTGACACTGTTTCCCACAGAAGTCTCCTGGAGAAACTTGCTACTCATGGCTTGCAAATGTGTACTCTTGTCTGGGTAAAAACTGGATGGATGGCCAGGCCCAGAGAGTGGTGGTGACTGGAGTTAGATTAGCAGGTGCCTGGTTATGGGTGGTGTTCCCCAGAGCTCAGTATTTGGGCCTTTTAATATCTTTATAGGTGATCTGGACAAAGAGATTGAGGGCGCTCTCAGTCAATTTGCCAACAACACCAAGTTGGGTGGGAGTGTTGATCTGCTGGAGGGTAGGAATATTCTACAGAGGGATTTGGACAGAGTGGATTGCTGGGCCAAGGCTAGTTATATGAAAGTAAACAAAATGAATTATTTGGGTCACGACCACTTGCTGCAGCGCTACAGGCTAGGGGCAGAGTGGAAAGCTTCCCTGCAGAAGAGGACCTGGTGGTACTGGTCAACAGCAGCTGAACATGAGCCAGTGTGTGCCCAGATGGCCAAGTAGGCCAGTGGCATCCTGGCCCCTATCAGAAATAGTGTGGCCAGCAGGACCAGGGAAGTGATTGCCCCCCTGTACTCAGCACTGATGAAGCTGCACCTCAATTCAGTTTTGGGCCCCTCATTACAAGAAAGACATTGAGGTGATGAATCATGTCCAGAGAAGGGAATGGAGCTGGGGAAGGATCTAGAGAGAAAGTCCTATGAGGAGTTGACTGAGGGAGGACCTTCTTGCTTTCTACAACTACCTGAAAGGAGGTTGTAGACAGGTGAGGGTCAGTCTCTTTTCCCAGGTGATAACCATAGGACAAGAGGAAACAGCCTCAAGTAGCACCAGGAAAGGTTTAGATTGGATATTAGTAAAAATTTTGTCATGGAAAGAGCTGTCAAGCACTGAAATGGGTTGTCCAAGAAAGTGGTGCACTCATCGTGCCTGGAGGGATTTAAAGGCTACATAGATGTTGCACTTAGCGACATGGTTTAGTGGTGGACTTGGCAGTGCTGAGCTAATTGTTGGACTCTGTCTTAGAGGTTTTTTCCAATCTAACTGATTTTGTGATTTGAGTATCAGTCTTCTCTTACATAGCGTAATTACAGAAATTTCCCTACAGCATTATATTGTTTGAAACTGTAATTAAATAGTTTGTGTGTGCCCTTCTTAATTTTCTTTTCGTCTCAGATGCAATGGATTTTGATTCATTGTGTGGGCTGCAAAATCTTTACCTGTAGACTGTGGTCTAGTAAGTTCAAGTTCAGAAAGTTTTTCTACCACTTTGTGTTGGGATGACTACGGACCGTTTCCAATATTAGTTGAGTTTACATTTCATATACTGGTTACATAATAGACAAGTCCTCATTTGCACTTATAAGAACTTACAGGGTACAGTTGCCTGTCTCAAACACTGTCAAAGCCACAGAAGGAACTTGCCATAAGAAAAGCCACCACAGCAGGAACTTGAGATAAGCACAGAAGGGAGGAATTTGTGACGGGAAGGCACATTCCAGGCCTGGTGGAGGTGAGATCTGGTTAGTACATCCTGGTTAACACATCCAGATAAAACTGGGAAAGGAAGCAACTTCTCATTACACATATCACCAGTCAACCAAGATCACCCCAAGTTATGGGACAGATGGCATCTGTGACCACCGAAGTACCCCCAAACTCATTTCTGTGGGGTTCCATCAGAGGACTCTGCATGATCCACACTGTTAAAACTACCCCCCAGGGGAGGTGCCTGGGCATTCCCACCTGAACCTGAACATGTATTAATTAACCTGTTGAACTTTTTGTTTCATGGGCTTCCCCCATCATGACAGATCAAGACAGTGACTATCTCTTCAGCCAACAGACATCTGAATTGCAACAATCAAGTCTTGTAGCATGGTGGTGATATTTTTCTTCTCTCCTTCCTTCCTTCCTTCCTTCCTTCCTTCCTTCCTTCCTTCCTTCC
>NW_024581553.1:0-68821 GCF_017639235.1 Corvus kubaryi
CCTTCCTTCCTTCCTTCCTTCCTTCCTTCCTTCCTTCCTTCCTTCCTATTACAGCTTTATACTTTTATATGGTTTTATTACTATAGATAATAATGACCAAAATGGCTACATATCTCCTTTCCATCACAACCAAATTGTTCTAAAATAAACCCTGAGCATATATATATATACATACATACATATATATAAACACCAGCCATCCAGTGTCATTTCCCTCTCATCCACCCCAGGGAATCTTTTCTTTTAACAAGAACCTTAATTACCCCATCTCAGTGGTGGGTTGTAACAGCGCTGTTTACATCTAGAAGTAGTAAAGTGTCTTTCAAGACGCTGTGCCAGAATACTGCCTTTATATACACGACAGCGTTAGTTTCAAGGCATGTGTTTATGCTGACATTCCCAGTAAAGCTTTTCTTTAGCAGTAGATACATATCAGTTCTTCAAGATTCATTGTATTTACAAGATTCTATCAATCTTTTTGATGGTATATATATTTTATTTTGACAAAATTATCTAATAGTTATATTACTAAAATTATTTTGGATTTCATGTTATAAAACTGGGGTTTTGTTTTCATACATAACATCCCATAGGTCAGTGCTAGATTTATTACAATTTACAGTCAAATGAGTCAGGACATCCCTTTTACAAGTTACTGATTTAGGAAAACAAAGTGATATACTTTTGATCTTAGTGCTCTTGAATAAGCTGCTTAATCATATTATTTTAGTAGGAAAATCTTAGAAGAGATATGTTTTACATTAAGTGAAGTTTAGAGTTTTATGCATAACTGATGTTTATCAGTTTTGAATTTAGTTTTGGTTTAGGCAGTTTCTCTTCCAATACATCCTGATTCCCGCCAGGATGGTTAAATTTTGCAGTAGCCAGGAGGGGCATGGCCAGGACCTGGATGTTATTCTGTACCACCCCACATCATGTGCAGGGGGTGGGGGGGAAAGGGGTCTCCTCCAGTTGTGCTGGGTGTGGATGGGTCGGGATGACGTCGAGTTCCACGTGGTGAGAATTTGTGTGTGAATCATTCACCTCTCTTGTACACTCTGTTAGTAATATTGCTGCCATTACTGTTTGTTTTCTTATTTCATTTGCTGTTTCCAGTAAATTGTTCTTTCCTCAACCTATGATCTTTATCTTTTGTGCCTCCAGTTCTGCTTTCCATCCCACTGCAGCGGGAGGGGGTGGCAGAAGGGGGAGTAAGCAAGCAAGTGGTGCATGGTTTGGCACTAAACTGGGGAGTACCATTCCCGAAGTGTGACACAGTATCAAAACCATTTCCATGGGAAGAGATCTTAGGATGTTGTCTAGTCCAGCCTCGTGCTTCAGACATATCAGGCAGTCAAGTATGATCCATCTGCTCATATATCTGAATCATCTTAGACATCTTTAGACATCCTTAGACAATGGAAGTATAGGTTAAGTAGCTTAATTCCTTTCTGGCCTGAGAAGCTACACCTTTTAGACCAAGATGTTGATCAAGAAACAAAGAAACACTCAGCAGAATGTTGGTTTTCTTCCATCACAGTTTTTCATCGGTCTTTCTCTAGGAGTACTCTAAAATGCTAACTCTTTTTACAGAATGAGAGGACCATCAGTTAACTTGATAGAGAGGGGTAAGAAGCTTCTGAAATAGTTTCAAACAAATGCTAACTCCTCCTTGGTTAAGGAGATGGAGATAATTGTGGGTGATTTGAATTCCTTTTTAATACAAATGTCCAGATCCTTAATGTATTTTTAAGGACCTGGTAGCTCAACTTCATGGAATGCAATGTCAAATGTTGCTTTACATGTTCATTAAATTCTTTTTCTTTTTTTAATTCATCTATATCAGTGTGGTATAAAAGTGCTCAGAATATCTTTAAAGTTTACTACTATAGCTTTTAAACTAAGAGTATTTCCAAGAACAGCTCTTTAAAGCTTCATTTGGGTTGTAGATTTTTTTCTAAAAGGAAAAAATGTTTTCAGTCTCCATCAAGTAAATAATTATCATGCTGAATTAATCTTTGAACTCTTTTGAACTGTAAAGGAGACTCAGCTTTTTCTTTCAGCCAGTTTCCTTCTTCTTGGTTTTGATGAGAAAGTTTCTTATAGGTGTTTAGATGACTTAAGGATTTTTATATTGCTTTTGTAACCATCTTATTATTAAAATACATGTAAAAGATTGTAGAACTTAAATTCTAATTATTAACATTTTATAATGTATGTTTCAAAAATATTTAGAAATATTTTTTGTAAACAGTTAAAGCATTTTTTTTGCAGCTGAACAATTGAGTTCTGGATATATTTTCATTACAGTAACAAGCCAGTTTGATTTTTATAAAAATAATTGTTGTTTCATGAGGGAAACTGATACAGTACTGCTTTCATATTTTCTAAAATATAGTTTTTCATAATAGCAAAACTCCTTCTGATGAGAAGGAGGAGGGGAAGATAATAATTTCTAATCAGAAGGGTTTTTTACCTGGTAGCTGGTTGTCTACAGATCTTTTTGTCTTAATGAGAAGATAGTATTTTCATATTCCTTAGCAAGTTTGTACCAGGCTGTATATTTAGTTTATTTTTGTTAACATTTGCAATAGGAGGCATTAAGGCACTCTGCACAAATCAAGAGGACATAAACTGTATTAAAATACTCCTTCTTGTATCAAACAATACAGACAAAAATTTATTTCATCAGTAGATGATAATTTTTTAGGATAGAAGATACCAGCATTTTCCTGTGAAGATGGAAATTATGTAGATGTATAGACAAAAAAATGCTTGTGACTTCCTAAGAGAAGGTAAAGACTTGTTGGTATTTAAGATAAGTATATAATTTACTAAGTAGCTAAATTAAAAAAAATAAAGCTGATAGTCTCTGGTTCATGATCTTATTTCTTCTACTTTGATAAAAAGGAAAACAGGTAACTAAATAAAAATATTTGTAAACACATTTTTGTATCAGAATTGAGCTTCACACTTAACGATGAAATATAAAAATGTATAGAGAATTTCAGATTATTTTTCTGATTGAGTCATTTGGCTTCAAATACTATTACTCTTAGATGCATTAGGATTATGCATATAGGTGACATAGACCATAAAAATGAATTACTTTGACTACATAGTTTTATTTTTTTCTTGTCATAATAATAAACATAATTTGCATTTTAATTTGATTTTAGTCCTGGTGGCTCAGCTGTGCCAAGTATTGTACAGAATATTGAAAGAACTGAAAGTAAAATCAGGCATTTAATTGCTGCTTTGTATTTGGATGCCGGAAAAATACATCAACTTAGCTTGATCAAGAAGCAAAGAGTTGGATAGAGAGATTTCAGAGAATTTCTGTATAAAACCTCAGTGGAGAAAACCTGTAACTTGGAATGGAAGTTCCTGTGGCCTTGTCACCACTGAATGGTGCAAGTGTTTGAGACCAGTATTGACTACTAAGTGGTCTCAACACACACAGATTTATAAGAAATAATACAAGTGTCATATCTCAACAGCACAGTCTGTAATATTGATATTGTTTATACTGTCAGTCTTACTGTGGTCATGAGAAGTTAGAGGCTGCTGGAATTTAAATATTTAGATATAAATCAGAAAATTGGCCATTCATCTTCAAGACGATCTGGGCCACCTACCTGGCTGGGAAAGGAAAGAGGAAGATATGGATCACTCCTTTCCCCCAAGCCTTCTCTGGGATAGCAGGTTTTTTTGGTTTTTTTTTTTGATTCCTGAAAACCAGCATCCTTGGTCCTCAAAAGAACTGGGAAGTACTTCTGCAAATCTTGGAGACCAGCTGCTAAAAGCCCCAACTTTTCTGTGTCAGGGGAGGTTTAATCCACTGCTGCATTGTTGCTGCCCACCCTTTCAGATGACATGTACTGCATTATCTTATCTTCTGTCAGTTTAAGGTGGTAGTTTATCCTCATCTCCTTCATGACTTCTGCTCTTCCTAATGAACAGAGTGATTAGCAGCAAAAGACAAGGCAAAAATCTCATTCACCTGACTGAGTATTAGAATGAGTTTTGGTTCCTTGCAATACAGTCTAGACTAAGCGTGACACACTAGGAATGAGTGATGTGTGACATCCAGCATGTAAGTAGATTCAACCCATCCTACAGTCTGCCTTTAAGTGAATGTTAGCACCTGGTGAGTACAATATTAAGATAGGACTTTCTGGCGTTTAGTAGTGTTTAAGCCAAAAACTGATAATACATGAAATTTTGCAAGTATGTTTTCAAATCCTAAAATGAATTATTAAAAATAGTCTTCTGTAGATAAATAAAAATTCTGTGTCACAACAGAATTGAATGTGCAGTTTGTTACTTTTCCAACTAGCAGGACCAAAAATGTGTGCACATTTTGAATAATCAGTGCTGTCACTTTGTTAAACTTTATGCTGCAACAAAGCTCATTTCACTTGGAGTGAACTGACCATCGTGGATACTGCTTCGAGAGTATAAAGGGAACTTCTTATTTCAAGCTAACAAAAATTTGGATATGTAAGGTGAAATTTTCATATGCAGAAATCTATTGGTCTTAAGGTGAATCTGTTTTTTGTGTCAATACCAGCTGCTAAGGAAAGGCTGAGTAAAAAGGTTAATGCTAGTGTTTTATTCTTTATCATGATAGTAAGGGGGAACCCCACAAATAGGTTTACTTTTACAGTATGCTTAAGGTAGGATTTTTGTGTTGTGGTATATGACTTGTGTAGTGTGAATGATCTTATTTCTGCCTGTTTGGAAAGCATACTGTGCCATGAAAAATATTTAGATTTCCCAAAATAAAATGCATAATTAAAATACTTTCTTTTTTTGCCTTCAAAATAACCCATTATAAACATTCAAATAGATTAATAATATTAGCTAAAATGGCTGGTAATAATGAGAAGATATATATGACCGGTCATAAAACCACTTTGAGCTGGTTTTAATATTTGTTGTATAGAACAAAGTAGATGAAACCTCTCAGGTCATTCTTGTGATAGAAAATTCCACAGAATCACAGAATAGGTCAGGTTGGAAGGCATCACAGTAGGTTTTGTCCAACCTCCCTGCTCAAGCAGGGTCATTCCAGAGCACATTGCACAGGATTGTGTCCAGATGGCTCTTGAATATCTCCAGGGAGGGAGACTCCACACCATCTCTGGACAATCTGTTGCAGTGTGTGGCCACGTGCACAGGAAAGAAGTTCTTCCTCATATTCTGGTGAAACTTGCTGTGCATCAGTTTCTGCCCATTGCTTCGTGTCCTACTGTTTGACATCACCGAGCAGAGCCTGGCTCCATCCTCTGACACCTCACTTCAAATACTGACACACACTGACAGGGTCCCCGTCCCAGCCATCTCTCCTGGAGGCTGAACAGGCCCAGCTCCCCTCAGTCCATCCTCATAAGAGATGCTCCAGTCCCTTTATCATCTCTGTTACCCTCCACTGGACCCGCTCCAGGAGCTCCTCATCTCTCTTTGTCCTGAGGAGCCCAGGGCTGGACACAGCACTCCAGATGGGCTTCACCAGGGCTGAGCAGAGGGGCAGGGTCACCAACCTTGACCTGCTGGCAGTGCTCTCCTTAGTGCACCCCAGGACACAATTGGCCTTCTTGCCCACAGGGCACACTCATGGGCACTTTGTTGTCCACCAGGTCCTTTTCCACAGAGCTGCTTTCCTGCAGGTCAGTCCTCGGCCTGTACTGGTGCATGAGGTCCAGGTCCCTCTGGAGGGATGCACAGCACTCTGGGGTACTGGCCACTTCTCCCATCTTTGTGTCATCAGCAAACTCACTGAGGGGCCATCTGCCCCTTTGCCCAAGTCATTGATGAGTAAATTAAACAATATTGGGACCAGTATTGAACTTTGGAGGACACCACCAGTGGCAGGCCTCCAGCTAGACCCTGTGCCACTGATCACAGCCCTCTGGGATCTGCTGTTCAGCCACTTCTCAATCCACTGAAATGTCTGTTCATCCAGTCCACAGTCCCCAGGTTTGCCTATGAGGATGTTGTGAGAGAGTGTTGAAAGCTTTGCTCAAGTCGAAGTAGACAATATCCGCTGCTTATTTCCATCTTGCTGTTCCCAAGTATTTGGACTGTTATGGCTTTGTGGGGAATTTAGCAGAATAGAGCAGCAGACATGGAAGACACTGGTTTTCTTGGTCTCATCTCTTTCTTTGTTTTGCGTGGTCACATACTTGATGGACAGGGCACCAAAGCTATATCTGAAGGAAACCTTGAATTCTGTTTCCTTGAATATTTTGCAGATAAAAAATGGATTGAAAAAGAAATCTCTGTAGGCTTTTGATATTAATTTGATGTCTTGTTTCATAGCTCTTTAGTTGAGATACTAGTTTATTATAAATTCAGATCTATTGTAGCAAGAATTATGAATAAAACAAAATTTTATTGAATTTTAAAACCTTAAAATTCTATGCTCCTTTTGTGCAATGACTTCATGGCTTGAAACAAGAACTGAATCTCGTATAATCAGGGGAATTTCTTGCTTTCAAAGGAATATGTTTCCATTTTTATTTCTCATAATTAATAAGATATTAAACATTGAGAAATAGAAGTGTGCAGAACTAAAAATGTCTTGTTCTCCCCTCTGTCTAACTATTTCTACGGAAAGAAATGTCAGTATTTGGGTGCCAATCTGGAAGCTTCTCAATGAGTCAGTGTTGCACATTTAATAGAAATAGATAAATATATAATAAAATTATGGTACATAAAAATGTTTATCGATTAATTCTGCATTCAGAGATGCAGTGTAAACCCTTTAATTACTGAATCTTGCTTTTGAGTTTTCAACTCAAAATTGCATCCCCCTGGCAGGTTGGACAGGTTTTTGTCTCTGGAAGGAAGCTCTCTTCTCCTGCTAGACTTTCAGGTGCAAGTCACACACTGATCCATTGCACCAACAGCCCTTGAATCCAGCTTTTTGCCCATACATTGTTTGTGGCTCTAATGCTGCCTAGCAAATAATAGAGGAGAAAAAGCTCTATTAAAATGAAATTAAATATACTGTTTACCTGTTACCTATAGAGGCAGATACTTTGTCTTAGAAATAAATGAGGTTGATCCAGGTGTGTTTTACCTTAAATAAATCTATGTTGTCTGTTCTCATCTTGCTCTTCAAGTGCTGGGCAATAGTTTTCATGAGGACTTCATGTGTAAATTCTGCAATGATGAAGGAAGGTCTGCCAGCCTGTAGTTCTCTGGACAATCCTTCTTGACATTTTTTTGAAGTTATCATGGCACTGACTTTGTCACAGTCATCAGGGAGTTGCCTTAAAGCTGACAGAGGAGCTTCCTGATAACATCAGCCACATTCTGGTATGTGTCATCTGATCCTGTATCTGTGTGCGTATCCAGCTGCTCCATATGACCATCTCACTTGGTCCTCCTGCACTGCGGTGTTAGCATGTTTCCCTCCTAGTCTGTGAGAGTGGGCACTTGGGGCAGATTTTGCCAGTAAATACTTAGGCAAAGGCTTTAATTGCCTTTTAGTGAAATTTATTACTGGGTCACCTATGCCATTCTCC
Source organism: Corvus kubaryi (assembly GCF_017639235.1). Classification (NCBI taxonomy): domain Eukaryota; kingdom Metazoa; phylum Chordata; class Aves; order Passeriformes; family Corvidae; genus Corvus; species Corvus kubaryi. The sequence goes on from NW_024581553.1 coordinate 7,536, forward strand.
AGTTTTCCATGTCTTCATGGCATATCTCTTCCCAGTTTTAGCTTCAGACAGATTTAGGTATTCTTAATTCCAGCCCAGTGCAATCCAGCTCAGGATTTCTCTGGTAGCTTGTCCTGCTTCTTCCTCTTGGCCCTCTTTTCTTTGACATTGTCAGTATTTCCCTGTTCAACCAAGGTGGCATTTTGCTGTGGCTGCTGTGGCTTTTTGTTTTCATATGGGTATGGATTTCCTTGCACTTTGCAGGAATTGTTGATGGAATTTGACCTGTTGTCCTGAGTTCCTTCTCATGTCAGGAGAGCCTCCTGTTTACCCGTTCCCTAAAAAGGCTGAGGTCTCCTGAATCCTGGGATTTCTAGTTTGTTGTCTCCTTCGCTACCATCATCGTCATCAACAATTTTGCCTAAAGACTTAGGTTGCAGAGTGACACTGTGTAGCTTAGATCTAGGATCAATATTCAAAAGTATTTTTAGACACCTGTATTACTTCCATGAAAAATAATCTGTTAGTGCACCCTTCACTGTTATTCCTCCAAAATCTGTTTGAGGCTGTGTCAGGAGCTGTGACACCTGAGGTCAAATATTTGTGGAATACTTATTTCTTATACCAGAAGGTTTTTACCAATTCCTTATTTTTGTTGCTATGGATATTGTATAGTTTACTACAAGTATTCCGTCTGGTGCTATATTAAACTGGCCTAGAACTTTCTTACTACATAAACATACAGCCTTAATCCAGTTTTCATGTACTTCTGTATTTGTTGTCTTTTTTTTTTCTTCTCCTTTCTGGAAGGGTTACTGATTCTCAGAAGGCAGTTAAAATCATAGAATCATTTAGGTTGCAAAAGATTTCTAAGATCACTGATTCCAACCATTAACCAAAACACTGCCAAGTTCACCACTAAACCATGTTTTAAGTACCACACTGACATGTTGTTTAAATACCTCCAGGCATGGTGACTCAACCACCTCCCTGAGCAGCCTGTTCTAGTGCTTGACAACACTTTTGGTGAAGAAAATTTTCTTAATATCCAATAAAAACCTCCCTTGATGTAACTTGAGATAATTTCCTTTCATCCTATCGCTTGCTGCTTAGAAGAAGCAGCCAATCCCCACTTTGCTGCAACCTCCTTTCAGGTAGTTGTAAGGAGCAATAAGGTCTGTGCACCAGAGCCTTCACCAGCATCACTGTGGAATGCAGATTCTAAGTTAATAAATGTATGTGAAAGACCATTTCTGATTAATTTAATGAAGTATTCAATTCCATTCTTAAGTTGTAAAATGAATATAGTTTCTAATACTCTTAGTACTGAAAAGTTTCAATTGCTTTTGAGAAATGGAAATTGTAATTTATTTATTTGTTTTTGAAAGATACTGCAGAGGAGAAACGTAACTTGCATAACACATCAATTACTAAAATGATCTCTTAGAGTTAATTTAAGTCAGTTGTGTCACTGACAAATTTGTTTAAACTCATTAGAGAGCATTATACTTGTTAGAAATGAAGCTGGACTTAGCTTCTATTTCTTTAAAAAATATTGGTTGTGTTGTGAACATAAATACTGGCAAATCCGCAAATAATTATGACTGACCTGAAGCTGTTTGAATATGCCCTTTGAAGAAAAAAACCCAACAAACCAATGAAAAGCAAAACTTGTGCTGTAAATAATAAGCAACTTTGTGATAAGTTGAAAGTCATTTTTTCAAACAACAAATTATAAGATTTTCTTCTTTGAATTATTCGGGGAATTTTTTTGAAGGTTCCTGTGTAAAGCAGGGAGTGAATGGCATCTTAGAACTTTGTTTCTTTACTACCTGTGATAAGATCTAGAAAAAAAGAGTTGTGGTTCAAGGTTCAGTGCCTCTTAGTAAGCATTGCTGTATTAGCCCCTCTCTAAAGTAGCATGTGGTCTTGGCATGTGCTCTTACCTAAGCTAAGAGGTTTGACTTTATTCTAGAATTAAATGATTTAAAGAGAAAAGGGAAGTATAATTTACTGGTTTAGGTCATACCCTAAGTCAACAAGGTTCATCTGCAATGCTCAACCCAGTCACAACTTGTTATAGATTGAACACATATCTAAAACATTTTAGTCTTTGACTATTTTAATCTTGATTGACAATTACAATAAAAGTTTGTATGAAAAAGAATGTGCACCCTTTAACTAGAATCAGAATGTTCTCATTGTTTTGGCTTTCTGATGTCTTTCTGCCCCATAATCAACTTTAGGAAGTACTGCAGGTGGTTTGGAGGTTGACTGAGTTAATAATTAATAAGGATTTACGTGGCCTTCTGTCACTTTTTATTTCCAAATCACTTGCTAACAAGTCACCTAAGGGCTTAAAATTGACCAGGACAATAAGCAGCAGGAGCCTGTGGTGCCGCTGATGCTGATGAACAAAGAAAGTAAATTATAGAAGTCAAAATAAGTGTTATTGGTTGCACTTAATACCATAAAAAATTGTTTCCTTGCAAGGAATACAAAGAACCAATTCAAATAAAGATTTTTTTGTTGTTGTAATTTTATGTAGAACCTAAACCTTCCTTTTTATATGTAATGCAATGATTATTTAATTTATCAAACGTTACTGCATTGCTTTTGCTCAAGAACATTCACTCAAATGGATGTCAGTATTATGTAATTTTTTCTTTTCTTTTTGTCTTTTTCTCTTATTCCTAAGTCACTCTGGAGATTGCCATTACAGCAGGAAGGCACTTATCATCAAGTATTTTCAGGACTAGAAGAGCTCATCTGTTTCTATGACCTATTGAAGGTTTCTACACAAGAGTGTAGTTTCTTCTTGTGTTCTCCCTCTTAAACTTTGCTATCCTTTCAAATAAGAGTAAATCTTTAGTAAACTTTTAAGTAATGATAGCTAGTTCCTTGAAAGAGACAAAACTTTGTTGAATGTGAAACAAGGGGTTTTTTTTTTCTTTTTGCCACACTCCGCTCCAGGTTACTTGACTGCATTCACTTATACACAGGCAAATCTTGGTTTTTTGAACAACTTGGGCCAAAATTTCCTTTCTCACTCCAAAATTTTCATCATGGTTTGGTCCAAAATACTCATTACTGTTTATCTGCTGTGAGATAAGAATTAGGAGAAATGCAAAACAGGCACCAAACTTGAAAGAATATAAAGAAGTTTATTAACAGACCTAAAAGAAGGAAAAAAATTATACCACCTTCAGAACTCTCCTCCTCCCCCCACCTTCCTCCCTTCTCCCACTGACAATGTGAAAAGACAACCCTTAAGATGTTCAGTCTGTTTACCACTTCCATAATAACCTTGTTCAGTCCATTTAGAGAGAGAAGTCTCTTCTTGCTCATGCTATGAAAACATTATCACAACGAGACAGCCGCCCACTTCCAAATATTGTTCAGTCCATTTAGGAAGAGGAGTCTCTCTGCCTGCGTGTGAGTCCTTTCCCCCGACTTGCAGCTTTTCCCGCAACTGCCTTCGAGGGTCCACTCTTGAAGTTTTTTGGGGTACAATTTTAAGGTTGAGCCGTTCAGAAACAAAAACAGAGGCCCTTCTCCTTCCCTGGGAGCAAAGGGTCTTCATCATCTTCATCTTTAGGACTATCTCTGGGAGCATCTCTACGGACTGAGGTTTTCTCCTTTCCCATTTGGAGCAAAAGTCCTCATCTGGTTCATCTCTACGGACTGAGGTTTTCTCCTTTCCCCTTTGGAGCAAAAGTCCTCATCTGGTTCATCTCTCCCTGTCCAAACTTCTCATGAAATTACAGCTGCGTCAGCATCTGCCTATCTCAGCGCAGGTGCTTTTGCTCACGAGTTGAACACTCCACCCCCCATATCTTCATGAAATTACAACAGGATACTCTGATATATCATAGCTTCACAACAGAATTTCAGCTTTAAGCATCTCCTCTCTCTCTTCCCTCAGGTTTTCAGCTCTTCACAGCAGTAAAAGGGTTAATCTCACCTCGGCCTTGCAGCTTTGCAGCTGGAATGTTGAATTTTTCTTATCGCAGTGGAGAGGGGGGAGAGCCGAGCCGCTCCGGCTGCCCACGGCAAGGCAGTGGGGGGGGTTCCACGGCTGGAACAGGTCCATGGCTCCAGGATGGCCGTGGCCCGGCCCGGCCTGGCCCAGGCAGGGCCTGGCCGGGCCCGCTGGCCCCCACACGGGGCCTGCAGCCACCTGTCCCAGCGCCGGAAACGAGAGAGAGCTTGGAGGGGGAGTTTGCCTATTCTTAAATGTGGATCACAGAGGTGATCACAACTTTAAGTGGCTTAGAGAATTGTCCATATTCAAACTGGCCAGCTGATAGGTTCTATCAGTTCCCAGAGGAAACTGTAAGCACCCCTTAGCAAGGACGTCCCTTCCAGGACTATGCTTGCTAACCTATGACAATTTCCTACAGTAATACTTACATAATTTGATTACGAATATAGATTACTGCAGTTGGTGCCACAGTTTACTCCCCTGCTTCTACAGACTCTTATAATTCTTAAATCTTTCCTGCTGAAAGTTCAGGCAGTGTAGGTAACTTGTAAGTCCATCAGCAGCCTTTTATAAGAGTGGGATTTCATGTATGTGATCTTTGATCTGCAATGCTGGAAGCGCTTTGAATTTCCTTTGCTTTGGAAGCTGCATGTAATGGTATGAATGTCTTAATATTCTTGCACTAAACGTTGGAGAGCCTACAGGTCAAAATGACAACTATCCCTGTTCCTAAACTACACTGAAGTTAATGTGGTTTCTTCACACTTCTTTCTAGCCTTCTGTGTTACCTTGAGAGTATTGTCCTTTCCCTTCCCTGTGAATACAGCCATAGTTTGCACATCTAAACCTTTATTTTTGTAGACAAAAGATTAGGTTGGAAGAGACCTCTGACTGTTAACCCAGCACTGCCAGCTCCGCCATGTTCCTAAATTCAAGTGTTAAGCATTATGTATTCAAGTAAGTTCCTAAACTAAATTCAAATATTCAGCTCCGTACATGCACCATAGTTTTGTCCCTCATCTGGGTGGCTGAATCACTGAACCATTAAACTATTAGTTATACAAGCACAGCCCAAAGTTTACATCTTTTGCAGAATGAAAGAGTATTTTGTTTAATAGCTGCACTACAGACGGAATTGAAAGACAAGGGAAAGCTTCTTGCTACTTAATGTGTTTATTCAAGTGGGACTTAGAGATCCATTGTAATGCAGATTTTTACAACTTGAATTTTACTATACTATCTTTTGGCTAAAAGTACTATAAATATTTTTAAAATGTCACACTCAGAATTACTTACTTTGGTTTTGGCCATATGTTTTGAAAAACAAAAGAAAAATTATATCTGCCTTGTTTTGTCCTCTCAAATCTAAGTGAAAGGATATTATAAGGTAGAAAATACTACTTTTATACCCTCTGTCACCTTTGTTAACATTTTATTAGACATAAATCATGTAGTTTCAGGCTGCATAGTGGCAATATGGTTCACTGTGTATTCTATTTTTATAACTTTATTTAAAACTGACATGTAACTTGCTGTACCTGAAACCCCAAGTGAGCCAGTTATTGGAGTGTAACAAAGTTTTGACGTCAGAACTGCTATTTATTCCACTGGCAACCATTAGCAATGCATTACCCTTTGGCACTCGTGTTTTAGAAACATGGTTAAATTTTTATGACTGGGTCTAGCCAATTAGGATTCTTTCTCAAGATAGAAATAAGGGAAGAGATCTTTTTTTTAACTTACTAAATGTAGCTTTCCAGAAACAACAGAATAAAAATATAAATTATTGCACTCAGAGTTCCCAAAAACATTCTACTGAGCCACACCTCAGTTTGCCTGCTTGCTGTACACATGTATTTGGGAGGCAGGGGTTAAGCTGAGCTGCCTTGTCAAATGCATGAGCCTTTATTAGAGTTTAATGTAATTACAGCTGAGTCATCCTGTCAGGTCAGTCTGGGAGCTTCAGTAGGATGTTAGAGGGGACAATGACTTAAAGGTAGAGAGAACTGGGGAGATACAGGAGGTGTGGAGGAAAACCAGGTGGAGGTGGTGGGCTTGTCAAAAACAAATGGAGAACAATTTCAGTAGAGGTTTCTGTTGCTGCCTTTTTCCTTGAAAAGCTAAGCTTAAGCAACACCAAACTTAAGAGTGTGTATTTGTAGGCACTACATACAGAGTGGGATGGAGCAGCTGCATGAGAGGGTGCTATAGGATGTGATTCCTGGTTGTTGGTTTGCTGTGTGTGTTCTGGCAATAAGAAATGCCAGTGTCTACAAACAGAACCTAAACCAGATATGTTTTCCTTCTGTGTAATTTTTGGTGATCTTCTCCTGAGAGCCTGGTAATATGCACTGTGTGTTCACACATGAATTTAGAGTTGCATGTCGACAAAAGTTACAAAATGCTTGTTTGTATGTGTTACTTTACTAGTGTACTGTAGATCTGTTTTGAAGGGAATGCTCTTTTATATAAGGTTATTATTCCGTTCCTGCACTTTATTAATGATTTTGTGTTCTTTCTATCAGTAGTGAAAATACCGCCAGCTTTTGTCATAGGTTGTTTCCTGCAAAAGATGCTTCTCTTTAAGGCTCTGATCTTTATTGTAATAGGACAACTTTAATATGATGCATAAAAAGTTGTGGCTGCAATCTAAATTTGGCAGCTACCTCCTAATTTTCCAAATAAATAGAAGCTGCTTGATCTTAAAGTATCAGCTATCTTCATTTATGTGTAATTTAGTTATCATGGCATGATGAAGTTTGTAACATCAAAAAACTCCGTTGTCTTTCTGTATGATCCTTTCAATATTTTCTTTAAAGAAATTTTATGGTGGAGAGACCACTTGTTTATGCTTTTGAGCTTCATGAGGGAGATCATGAACAGTCGTTGCTTCTTGGCATATGCACCTTTTGAAGCTATCTTTTAGTTAGTTGCTTATGGCGCCTAACTGGGAATGTGAACACAAGACTGACTACTTCTGAAAGGTGAAAAACTACTTTAAATCTCAGATTTAAGAATTACACTTTAATGTTAATCCAGCTTTAAAATTACAATTAAATATTTTACCTGCATTTTCCTGAGCGCTTACAGATATTTAGGCCATATTTGGAACAGTAATTTTTGGATATCTGAAGAGTGATTGTAGACTTTCTCCTGTTACTACACATGCAAAAATTGAAGAAAAGATCTGTTGCAGAATGTTTTGTAGAAAAAGGAAATTAGAGTAACTGTTCAAAATGAATTCGTATTTAGGCTGCCACAACCTGCAAAATCTAGATAGGTACCCTAATATGCAAGGTATTTTTAATCATGAGCTAAGGTTCTTGAATGAAGACATTTTCAGTGCAGGAACTACCTGTAAGTACAACATGTGTTTGTGAAAGGCCTAAACCAGTAATTTCCTTTCTCATATTATTCTCATATTCTCATATCTCTCTCATATTTCCTGTATTCCTTACAATACAGGAAACAGTTGCACAGTTTCACTGTAGTTTTAATTCCTGGGTTTTTCTCAGCATTCCTTCATTCCTTCCCCCTTCCCCTCTTCCCACAAATAGGCAATTTTATCACAAATGCTAGCTTTTTAGATTAATCTGCTGAGAATATTAATCTCCTTCAATACACTGTATTAACCTTTATAAGAGAGTATCTGTAATTGAGACACCACTTATTCTCACTGTCACAGGAATGAACAAAGTATGTAACAGAAGAGCAGTATATGACAACGATAATACACAAATTAATTTCAGATGGATTTTATTTTCTTAACATTTGCTGTCTCATCGGCAACTAGCTTAAGTGATTATTTAAAGTCCAGTTTGTGAGGTATTGTAGTGGAAAGCTTTTTGGGAAGAACGGAATCATACCTACAAGTCAGTGTTTGAGCCCTCTAACGTCAATTGTTGGTTGGTAAAACTTGGTTTTAGTGCAATGAGCTAAAGAGGTTGATTTTCATTTGTGCAGAATTGTAAAATTTCAGTGATTTCGTATAATTTAGGTGGGATTTATTTGTAATGAACATGAAAGTATTCAATTTGATCACTGTCTATCAATATAGTGGAGAAGAAGCCTGGCTCATAACTATTTGCGTTATACATTGGTAAATGAGAAATAATGGCAAGAAATAAGCATCCTAAGTAATGACAAAATTTCTTACCCCTAGGAAGTAGGAAAAGTTTTCTATGTGATGTTTTCTGTGGTAAAGACCTATTCATTGTTGACAGACCATGGAAAATACTATGTCGCAAGAATACCTATGGGATTGCCTTGATACTTGTAGAAAAGCAGTGGGGAAGAATATGGAAGAGAGCAGGAAATGAATGAACATGTGGACAATTGGGAAAATACAGCAATTGAAGGGTAAAAAGCAAGTCTAGAGGACAGGAGCTATGTGTAAGTTCTGATGAAAAAAATGGAGCATCAGAAAAATTCCAAAAAGACAAGCAGTTTGAATAATTCATGATTGAAGGGAGTAGTATAAATCAGAGATAAAATGAATGGAAGAGATACAAATATGGAATGTGACAGGCAAAATACGAAGAACAGAAATTAAATATCAACTGACCATTCAACAGCAGCAGTTAAAATTTATGGGTAAGTCAGGGATAGCCAAAAAAGAGCTTTTTATGAGCTTTAGGGTACATCTTCAGGATGTCTAGTTCAAGGTGGATGTATTGAGTGAAAGACAGATTTTGGTCTTCTGTATACAGGGGAAAAACCCCAAAACTGGGCATGATTGTGCATTTCAGTCTAGCTTCATCTTCTACTCTACAAAAGTATATATGGCATGTCTTACAGTTGCCATGGAAAGTACTGTGGCTTTGCACTTCTCTCTCCACTTCAGCATGAAATCAATCAGTGAAAATGCTTTTAAGTATACACTGGTCCCTTCAGACTTGACTGGAAATTACCCACTTTTTTTTTTGTAACATTTATGTTCATCTATGCTCAGCTTTGAGATAAAATTTTCAATTTCAAAAAGAAATATGGGTTCTGTACGTTATACCTGTTTTTTAAAAAAACCCAAATAATAACTCATAAAATAGTTTTGGTTGGAAGGGAGCCTTAAAGACTGTCTAGTTCCAACCCCTCCTCCATGGGCAACGATACCAACTATCTACATCCTTCATGTAATATGTATTTGTTTATATAAACTGCAGTTTATTAGAGGGATACTGGCATTCATGATACTGAAAGATGAAATGTCAAAGAGGACTTTTGCAGACTCAGTCAGAAAGGTTTTTGTATATCTAAAATCTGCATAGTTAATGCACAATACCACTTTGCAGTAGACTGAAAACAGCCAGCATTATGATCTCTACCTTTCAGAAGTTGTATTTGGGATACTGTTGACTACAGAGAGAAGAGCATGAAGGGAACTATTCTGCCCGTATTTCTAGTAAAAAGAAATAAAATATTGGTAAAATAAAGGACCCCCTGATGCAGTTACAGTAGTATAAGGAGATAAGACAGAAGAAAGAATGGAATGATATAGGCAAAAATTTGATCAGTCACTTTTCTGAAGTCATGAAATCAGATGTTACCAACTTGAAATTTAACTGCAGATTTCCTGATTAAACTTAGCAGTGAAACAACTTCAACCCTGAACGATTTCCAAAAGAAAATGCAAATAAAATAAATCATGGGTGTTAGAAACAAGGAGTTTAAGCACTCTTAATACATTGTAAAGTTAAATCAAAATCTAATATACTTTTGGAATTCCTAAACACTGTTTGCTTTTCCTCTTCCTAGAAGCATTCCATAATAACAGGAATTGCATAAATAATATGTTTCGGTGATTTCTTGTGGTTTATACATGAAGAAATTTTCCAAATGTCTAGCTCAGAGCTCTTTTTCTGCCGTTTCAGTCAAGTATTCCTTGACTTGCTCTGGCTTGGCATGCAGAATGGCTGAATACTGATGTCTTTTTAATAACTTCTTATAGAGATAACCATCAGATTCCCTCCAGCCTTCTTATTCAGAAAGAAAAACAAAACAAGCACAACTTGCAGTGTTTCCATATGAGTCATGTTTTCTGCCCACTTTTTTGTTGGCCTCTGGATCTCTTTCAGCTTATTGACTATTTGATTTAAAGCACTTGATGTAAAATTTGGCCCAGTACTTCAGGTGATGCCTGATTAGTTCTGTGTTGCATGGAATAATACTTGACTCTTAATTTTGATTATCAGACTTTTGTTAATTATACTGTGAAAGTGTTTGCATTTTTTCCTAGTGGATGCATCTATAAAGAAGCTATGCCAGACCCTTATTGTGCAGAATGTGATTCTACTCTTTTCTTCATTTCAAACAGACCTTAATGTTCATCAGAGTGATCTGCATATTTTGAGAAGACCCCAATGTGGTCTTGACATGATTTAAGCCTTTGCCTGCATTGTTTGGGTCAGCTCCTTCTTTGTAAGATGCGTGATGCAAAACAGCTATAATGAAGTGAACGTGCCTTTTATCCTCCCATCTAGTAATACTAGAACTCTCTGATAATCTTTTTGGCAGACAGTGTCTTCCAGAAGGTGTTAATCTGTGTATCAGATAATTCACTCATTTTATGGACAAAAGGACTATGACATCAGAACTGCTTTACGTGGAGAAGTCAGCACAAATGCGTGAATGTTAAGCAATCAGACTCACAGAGGAAGGTTCCTGGGCAATAGTTTCTGGATTCTTTTTTAAGACAGAACAATAGCTCTGTGATCACTTGAGGATTACTTTTATAAATCAAATTGAGCTATACACTTTGTAACAAATCTAATAACCATACTGTGAATATAACACAAAAGTCATTGGTATTGCAGGTGGTGTGTGGGGATGAAATTTACTGCACCAAGTTCGTGGCAGTGCTTTGCAGAACAAAACCAAAGGTTTGCTTGTCCTGACATTAACAACTTCTAGTGGATGGTAATATTGAATTCTGTTTGATTTTATTTGATATTTTGTTATTGGAGACATGGTGTCTTTTAAATTTCTTTCAAAGAAGTTTTTCAAATGGAGTTATACTTACTCCTATAATATGCCACCTTAGGGAAGAGTATACTCTAGGTAAGGCATTATCCTGCCAAAATGAAATAGTAAGGTGTTTCTTTAGTATTTCCCATGGGTGATTTGAAATGTTACCAGAGCATGTTGTAGGAACACCAGTGGAGCCATCTACAGTATTTTGAAGAATTTAATGAATTACCCATGGTTTTGCATTGGCAAAGAGACATTTATTCAAAATAAAAGGTGATTTTTTTCACTTGAAGTGCTGGTATTGGTATTTATAATGATTTCAGTAGTTCAGCTTGTGAATGGGAACACAAATATATTTGTAAAGTAACAAAAATGAGACCTTTTTCCAATGAGAGTTGTTCTACTCAGCAATGAATTTTTTTTACTGAAAAGTACTGTAGCAAGTGGAGAGCAATGAAATTCAATTTACTGGCACTTTCAAAGAAAACCATAATAGAACTGAAAAATCAGCTATTTTGAGAATGTGCAAAAATATTGAGATGTAAACCGGATTGTGTTGAGAGCTTGATTCTTAAATTTTTCATGTCATTAGGTAAAGATGAGCAATTATTTTATATCCTGCCAGGAATCCAACATCAAAAGCTTTTAAGTCATATATTAGTAGCCTGATATGGAAAATGAGCCTGCTTGTAGTAAATATGTAAATGATTCAGGAGTAATTGTTTCGCTTTCTATGTGACAAAATACAACTAAGAATGATTCCAGAGGTATGTCAAACTGCTCTTGTTTTATAATTTGATTAAATAGACAGTTGCTATATCTTAATTTCAAGTTTGTCTTAGTAATTCAGGGAAAAAAATTAAAAACAGGATCAATGATCTGTAGTATTTTTGAAGACTTAAATAATTTAAAACCCTCTGTCAACTTTATGAACAAATTGCACTAAAGCTTTTCACCTGCCTGAAGGGCTGCCATAGATGTGGAGTCTTTTGGAGTTTCTGAGAAACGACTTAAAAGGCAGGAAATTCCAATTAGGTGTTACAGTGAAAAAAATGACCATAAGGGCTGTAGTACTGGAAGAGGTTTCCTGGAGAGCTTGTGGAGTATCTTGGAGGTGTTCAAGGCTCAACTGGACCTGGCCTTGAGGAACCCATCTGATTAGGTCTGCATTGGGCTTTGGACTGACCAGAAGACCTCTGGAGGTTTCTTTTGCAAATTATTATCTAGTTTTGTGATTTCCAGGTAAGAAGATGGCACTTCAAAAAAAAAAATTCTCTATAACAGTCTGAGCATTTGTGGATCAAATGCTAATGTGGATTCTTGCCTAATTCCAGTTTTGGAAAACTTCAGTTAAAGTAAATGCTGAAGTAGACTGTAGTTGCTGTCAAGATCAAGTTGTGTATTTTCTAGCAACTGGAAGGGCATTCATCTTGATGTGAAAATTACCTGTAATTATTTTACTTAGCCTTTAATAAAGCTAGTAACATAATAGAAAGTACTTGTCTAATTGAGGTATTAGCTACTACACAAAACAGATAGAAAACTGCTCATAGACAGAGAAATACAGCCTACAAAGTCCCAAGCCATGGAGCAGAAGGTTAAAATGTTCTTCTTAGATATGTCTGTTCTGCCTTATTCTAGTTGGATAGAATTATACTTAAAAATACCACTAGAGTATTGGGTTTTGTTCAGGGGTTTCTTTTTAGAGTATTGCAGAACTCTCCTTTTATATCACATTAAGTTAATGCCTTTAGACTATGTTATTGCTCTCTGTGGAAAAGCAGACACTGACTTTTCCTTCAATAACGATCAAAAGTTGTTGATCTTGGGATCCTAATCATTCTTTTGTGGCAGAAAATGGGTTTGTAATTTCCTTTCTCATATTCTGAATTAAGAAATAAAAAGAAGCTAAAAATAATTTTATCTGAGAGCAGTGTATTTTTTTGAGTTTTCTATCAGAAAATAGCAGTTTTCAGTCAATATCAATGTTATGTTTGCTTAAAAACTCCCCAGAAACCACTTTGGGAAAAATTAATAGAAAGAAGCCTTTTCAGTGCCAATATTGTATTTATGCATTCAGTTTAGGCGTTTCTAAAAATAAAAGGAATCGTTTATACCTAAGGGGTATAGTTATTCTTAGGTTGGAGTATGTTTATACACACGTAAAATGTGTAATGTGTATATGTCTTGAAAAGTTTACATAAACAGTTTCAGGGTGAACTTTTCAATGGAGAATTACAATAGCTGTTCAAATATAAACAAGCTGTAAGAGACTTCTACATCACTGAATCCAATTGCATGGTATTATAAGCCACTGCATAATTTAATCTCCTTCACTGTGCTCTATCTTAAAAGTAATTAGGAGTTCTATATGCAGTGCTCCAGCTATTCCAGAGTCTAATTTTTCATTATATGAAACTTTTTAAAAATTTCCTGTTAAAGCAGTTACCTAATTTAATTTTAATTGAAGAAAATTAACTAATAGTTTATTAATATCTATTAGCTCTTTTCTCTCCTTGGCTTTTAAAATACTCACTGTAGGATACTGACATCTATTCTCGCCCTTCTTTTTTGTATGCAAAACAAGTCTGGGGTTTTTTTTTATCCTCTCATAATCTGTCATTTCTACTCATCCTGTTTTAGCTCCTCTGTGCCAGTTCCACTTTGAGTTGTTCTCTTTTAGATAAGGCTCCCCTAATGACATACCGCACTCTGGATGAAGTCTTACCATTAATACTTTTCTATACCGATTAAAACTTCTGACTTGTATATTGTAGGTTTTTGTTTCCCTTTTCATAGCTGTGTTCCCGCTACTGTTTACTGATCAAATGGTCAACTAAATCTTCCTAGTCCTTTTGTTCATGATTATCTCCAGATTATGAGCTTCCAGCTCGTACAAGGGTTTTTTTCAGGCCCTTCAATACATATTTTCACACTTGGTGCTTTGAACTCATCCCATTTTTCTCTGGTAATATTTTAGGAACTTTGTCATGCTTTACTGGGGTACATGCAACAAATTTAGCTAGACTGACATTGCCCCTTCTAGGTTAGAAACTTCCTGCAAATATTTTTTTTGATTATAGGTTTGTAAGGATCGTCTCATGGTACTTTAGATGGAATTATGCAACAGCTTCTGTTCTCATAGTCTGCCATATTTGTATACTTCCACATTACTTCTTCTATATGGTATCTTTTTGATTATGTACTGTTTAGTTAACTTTCATATTTGGTAGAGCTGACTCACAGCTTTTTTTTTTTACCTCAGGATGTTGTCTTGTTTCACAAATGGGGTGCCTTTTTGTTCTTTTTATTTTTTTTTTTAATGTATCTCAATTGAATATATTTTCCCAGTAGAGAGAAGCAGAGCGGTAATTTAAAATTGCATGTGTAGTTTCAGGATCAAACATTATTCAATTAAAAGTCCTCTTACTTCTCCAAATACTTACAACTTCTGACTTTATGTTGTAATCTGCAGTGACAAGTAATTAGACGGCATGTAGTCTCTGTGCATAACAAAATACATTGTTGAGACTAGGGTATTTCAGTAAAAACAATAATTATTGTTTCTGATCTTTACTTTAAAGATAATTTTCACAATTTCTTGATGTTCATTTTGTAGGAGGGAAGTTCATTTGAATGCAGCATTTCATGACTTGTATGATGTAAAAATGTACAGGAAACACTGAATGTCAGGAAAGAGCCTCATTGGTGAAATGCATTTAAATTTCTCAGCTTTTATTACAAGCTACTTAATAAATGACGTAACAGAATTAGAATTTAATATAGAATTGTCTGTATGATTCTACATGGATGCTAACTGGTGGTGTCTAAAGAGCGGCAAGATGTTCATGTTTCCTGAACAAACTAGTTTTATTTTTATGATTGCTTTATGAAATTGAAATTTTTAAACTAGAAAAAACGTCAAGATCACTGGGAAAGTGAATTGCTGCCAGCTTGTGTTTTAAGACAGCATTTTAAATCACAAGCATTCTTAGAATTTTTAATATTGTATTATTTTGTATAACTTCAGTGGTTTTTCAAAATTTAATGCTCACTAGTGTAACTAAGGTGATCTTAGGGGATATACCTAACTTTGCATATGCAGTATTTGAAAATAATGACTTTCTTGAGGTTTTGATTTGATGAACTAGTAAAATACTCCCTTTTAAGTATGCATATGTTATAATCTTTAGTGTGATTAAGCACACTACTCTCTTCCCAAGATTGGATTGCAATGTTATGAGAAACAAAGATAGATTTAATTTTGATTTTAAGTGTTTCATAATTTGGAGCAAATTTTCAGAGTTTGTAAAAACAGAAGTAACAAGTATAATATAACGAGGTAAAGTTGTGTAGAGGGTGAGTAGCAGAAGCAAAGCAATCTTCTGGTGTAGATTTTCTGCCTGGTTATAGGGGTCACTCTGATCTCATTTCAAAGCTAGGAGCTCACCAGTGCAGTACGACAAGGATACGTGGGTAGAGCATGCAACTTATTTATTCATAAATTATCAAAAAAACTCAGTAAATTGGTGGCATGATTGCTGTTGGGTTTTGGTTAGGCTGTTTCCTAATACAGCAAAAATGAAGACGTTGGAGAACTGCAGAACCTTACAAGGCAGCAGGTGTAAAGACATGTAGTTAAGTGGTGTGCCAAAACACATTAGGTTTACTTATGTAGGCTATGAGCTGACCAGTGAGTAGTGAAATACTGGGCTTGTTCTTGAAAACTTAATGAGCGGTGTTCACTGATGGTTAGAAGAGCGTGCTAAAAACTACTGGGAAAGAAATATAGACAAAATACTGAGTATTAGCCTGTCTTTTAAACCCATTATATGATTACGTTTTTAATTCTATGCAGAGTTTGTGTTCCCTTGTCTGAAAAATGGCAAGACCTGGTATGAGCAAAGGTACGGAAGAGCAAAGGCTTCTGTAACTTCTAGCTGAGTGATACCCCTGTTTCACTTCTGTCCTTATTGCATTCCTCTTATGTTCTGATTTTCTTATTTTTCCTTCCAACAGTTATAAGCATATAGCTGGGAGATGTGATGCTGTCCAAGTGATTGAGAGTTTAATGCTTGAGGTGTGAGTCAATTAAAAATGTAGACATCTTCTTCTATGACATAGCTTAGAAAAGAATGACAGGAAGGAAGAAAAAGTTACTTGTTTCATTTGTAATAAATAGTTGATGCTAGATGTATTTATCCTCAGTGTTCTAAGGTTTAACTACTGTTTCAAACAAGGAAATGGTTTGTCACAGAAAGAAGAGTTAATTACTCATTTAAGTAAGATAGAAACATTCAGAAACCAAAATGTTGCAGTGGGGGAAAGCAATTACTAGAGAAATACACTCTTTTTTTCTGTTCATTTAACAAGTGGGGCAAAGGAGAGGCAAATGCTTGTCTTTTTAAACTGTAGTGTTTTATATATGGAATTTTGGTCATTGTACATACCTGATCACAATTAATCAGTAATTGATCAGTAAAGCTGTTTGAATGATAAATCTGTTTTTGTGCCTTGTCTCTAGTCTGGAACACTCATTACAGTTTCAGATTCCTCTGAGACTGGGTGTTAAAACTGGGAAAAAGTGATCTGCCCCTTTACTGCATGTTGAAAAAAAATCTGCCGAAATGATTGTTGCTACAGATTTTAGTATTCTTATATTCATGGACTGAAATGTGTTCATATATAGCTGCTATGTTACTGATGTCAGTTTGTACTTTTCAACTTGCTGGTGTATATCCAGAATTTCTTTCTGTATTCTACTGGTTTTTGACAACTGATTTAAACAGAACTTTTCTTCCTTCTATGGCCAGTAGCAACATTTTTTTGGAGTTCAATAAAATACCATTGTGTCTTTAATGAAAGTGTGAATTTATATGTGAGTTGTTGTGGACTGGAGAGGCAATTTTTATCAAGATATCTTAGGATGCCAGTAGAAAAACAATAGGGGTATAATTATTAAGATTTATCAACTCTAAGAAAACTTGCTTTGCTGTGTTTTCTTACAGTGAAAAATGTTCTTAGAACTTGAATGATGAGTTGGACATTCACCCTTAAAAAGTGGTTGTGCAAGCTGTCATCAGAAATGTCCAACAAAAGTCCAACAAAACTTCTTGCAGTAATTGTTAAAGTGATAGTGTTTATTGGGAGAGGTGAAATAACAGGCAGATTCAGCTGGTATGTGATACGTACATACTGGATGTGATAGGGCACTTAAAATTGGTGATAATAAAGCTGAGGGTCACAATGGATGTTTGGTAGTCCTGAGGTAATGATACGTGTATTCAGCTGTTCCTGCTTATGTCCAATGATCCTCGTAAGACTAGGCAGTCCTATCTGTTGCTGTGAAGGCTAAACTAAGGTATACCTCCAAATGAAATCCCCAGATGGGGCAATGTAAGGTCAGAGAAACATTTATGACTTTTCTGAGGGTGGTATCTTACCCTCTGAACTGTTATGAGTGACAAGCAAATCATTCTGACAGCTTGGTTTTCTTTGCACATCTGAATGATGACAGCATATTACATATTCTACATATGTAATAAAGGTGTCACGCATAACAATGTTATGTATTTTATAGCAAAGGCTTTAATGGCTGGATGCAATTGCATAAAATTTGCTCTTATTATGCAGCAAAACTTTGTGTTGCTTAGGAAACTTAAAAATACATTTTTTCAAATTTTGGTGGGACATGTTATATTGAAATTTGCCTTGATCACTAGTCTTACTCTGTTAGTCTTCTGTGTTCCCATAAAAGGAAAGGAATTCCTTCCTTAATCTGTAATTTAGCAGGAAACATTGTTCATTAGGAACTTAAATTTTCATATTTGTTTTAATGGGATTGAGTATACCTGCTATGGAAGATGTCTAATATCGCAAGATTTTGGATGTACTCAGTGGAAACCATCTTTGATATTTGTGCTTTTGGTTTAAAAATTGTATCTTTTCCTGTAGTTGAAACAGTGTCTTCTCCAGTAGTTTTTGCTGAAATTGTGTTAGTGGACAGAATAGTAGAGTGCCTACTTAATATAGAAATAAAAATGAACATTTAAATAGTGAGCAATCTCTTTTGAGCCATCCTGAAATTTCTTGCAGGTATGCTTGAGAGGTTATTAGAAACAATTTGGGGGGGCGTGGTGTCAATGACAGAGGAGGAGTAAAGGATTGCATCATTTTACCGAATGTGGCAGAGTGTTGGGAGATAGTTAGAGGATCAGGGACATGGATCATTGATAGAATTATGGGATCAATAAGAGAACTATACAAGCAATAGGCCTGCAAGCAAAAGGCCTGTGTGAGAAAAACTCTGCATGAGAAAAATCCTGTGTGAGAAAAAAGCCTGAGAAACAGAGGGAGTTTTGAAGATTTACAGCTGTGTAGATAAGACCTGGAGAAGGGAGGGTGAACTCTGAATTCTTTTAATCATAACATAACTGTAGAAGCTTGCCAATATAAGTCCAATTATGTAGAAGTAGAAATTCGCTTTGATAAGCTTTAAGCCACTTAGGAGTTAACAAGCTGGTACACTATATAAGTGCCTTTGGATTGCTAATAAACGGGAGTTTGCTCTTATCAACCACATTGGTTTTGGACTGCAATTTCTCCCCCCGCCAGAGTCCACGGACTTTTTTCCTTTTTCCAACAGCAGAGTAAGGAGAAGAGGAAGTTTTCCTGGAAGCTAGAGGAGAACAACTGAAGCATGAAATAATTAGTTTCATGAGGGTTTGTATAAGAGAGAAAGGTGGTTGACAAGAGGAGGCAGAGAAAGACACTCTTGGGATAGCAGTTCTGACAATGTAAGATGTTCAGTGTTCTACAGGTCAATGCAAAAAGGGGGGTTTGTTGGGGTTTTTTTTGGTGTGATGTCTTCAGGTTATAAGGAGAGAAGTAGTCGACTTCAAACATATGCATACCTTTTAAATGTTCTGTGCTCTTAAGTGGGAATACATGGTAAATAAAAGTTTACCAATTTAAAAATACTTAAAACGACATTTCAGAGATCCTCATAGAGTACAGTTATTATTGTAGCAGTCAAATTTGAAAATTTTAACTTGGTTCTATGGAAATTGCTTTTTACTTATGCTTCTTCCTGTTTTCAGGTCTTTGTTGATCAGTGGCTGAGATTTGAATTTGTAATTTTGTTGCACAAAACCCAGTCTAGGCTGAGTTGGAAGTTCTCAAGTAGATACTGGGCTTTTCATAGATCTGTAATTAATTTTTTTATAAAACTAGAAATGTAATAATGAAGTTTTTTTATAAGGTGATAGATGTCACAATTTGTGGTTTTACTTTTTTTCTTGGTGTCATAGGTTGACCCTGGCTGGATGCCAGGCACTCACGAAAGCCACTCACTCACTCCTCTCTGCAGCTGAACAGAGGAGAGAAAATTTGATTCTAATTTTAAGGGTCCATGGATTGAGATAAGGACCAGGAGAAATCACTCATCAAATACCATCAAGGGCAAAACAGGCTCATATTAGAGATATAAAGTGAATTTATTACTAACAAAATAAGAGCAGGATAATAAGAAATAAAATAAGCCCTTAAAAACACCTTCTCTCCGCCCCTCCCTCCTTCCCAGCTCTACCTCCTACCCCAGCAGTGCAGGGAGACAGGGAATGGGAGTTTTGGTCAGCTGTGACTTCTCCCGATGCTCTGGGAGAGGAGTCCTTCCCCTGCTGCACCGTGGGGTCTCTCCCAGGGGAGACAGTTCTCCGCGAACTCCTCTGATGTGAGTCCATCTCAAACAACAGCTCTCTGCAAACTGCTGCAATGTGAGTCCCTCCCACAGGCAAACAGTCCTCCCAAAACTGCTGTGGCATGGGTCACTCTTCTATGCAGAGCAGTCCTCCAAGGACAGGCTGCTCCAGCCTGGAAGCAGGGGCCCCCTCTCTCCACTGGGTCTCCCACTGGATCACAGCCTCCTCCAGGCATCCACCTGCTCCGGTGTGGGCACCTCCCCCACGGGCTGCGGGTGGATCTCTGCATCTCACGTGGATCCCCATGGGCTGCAGGGGCACGGCTGCTTCACCATGGTCCTGACCACAGCCTGCAGAGGAATCTCAGCTCTGGTGCCTGGAGCACCTCCTCCCCCTCCTTCTTCACTGACCTTGGTGTCTCCATGTAGTTTCCCTCACAGGTTCTCACCTCCTCCTCTTCTCTGGCTGGAATTAACACTATACTACAACCTTTGTTTTGATTTCTTCTTAAATATGTTATCGTAGAGGTATTACCTCCATTTCTAATTGGCCCAGCTTTGACCAGCGGCATGTCTGTCTTTGGAGCCACCAGGGATTGGCTCTGCCAGACGGGTGGAAGCTTCCAGCAGCTTCTTACAGAAGCCACCTCTGTGGGCCCCCTCTGCTGCCAAAACCCAGGCCATGCAAAACCTATGCACTTGGCAAGCATGAAAACCATGCCAAATTTCCATTTGACAAAAGTGATTTAAAAATTTTTACAGAATATTCAGATACATTTTTTGAGAGGGATGTTACACTGAGGCAGAATAACATGGCAATTTCCAGGTAGGATGCTGAAAGTTCCAGGGATTTAGGGCTAGAATACTTCATAATTTGCTTCTAGGTGTCCCTGAAGCATTGCAGCCATGAGTGAAAATTGCAGCTATCTGACAGCTGTGAGTGACCTCAGTGAGGTGAGTCAGTGTCAAACCAGGTCTGTACCAGTATCCTCATTACAGCTGGTGCTACTTGGCACCTTGATGGCAGTCCCAGTGGATTTACTGAATCAAAGCACCAGGTTGGTCTCCTTGTTTGATGTGCACTGCCAGAGTTAGCTGAAAAACTTTGTTTTCTGTTCTGAAGAAACCATTTATTCTGCTTGAGTAAAATGTAGTTTCCACTGCTGACAAGGGATCATCATGTGTTTATACATAGAATTTTTAAGTGGAGCAATAGTGAAACATCAAGAGCAAGTATTATTATGTATACATTAAAAAATTATGAAGCACCCTCAAAGTATCATTGTATATCTCTGTGAAATTACTTGAATGATTGATGTCATATCAATGTCTGTGACAATGGAGAGAAATTAGATGAGAGAAAAGATTCTATTTATTTTGTAGAAGTTGTGTTAATGCTTTACTTTTTTTCCTGTGCGGGTCCCTCTCAACTGAGTAAAATAAAAAATAAATATTTTTATAAAGCATTGCAGAATACCAGAGATTAACTGAAACCTGCAGAGCCTGAAGTATTTTAGGAGACATTGAACTCTTTCTCCTTCTACTCTTTCATATAGTTGAGAAGTGCAGATCAAGTCCTGTCTAGCAGAATTACTGCGCTGTGTGTCATAATATAATAAAATATTGTGTTATGACCTGAACAAAGGACGTGAACCCAAGGTTCTGTATTATTTTCCAACTGTGTTATTTCCCAAGAATTCTGCAAGCTTTTGAAGTTGTTGCACAAGAAAATCTATTAAGGCCCCACAACCTTAGTTGCTGTAAATAACTTTTTATTCTTTTTAAAATAGGTTAGGTTGTCCGTATTCCCAGTGTTCTTTTAAAATCTTATATATGTTTTTCCTGTAGAATGTCAAGATTACTAAAGAGGGAGTGAACATGTTGAATATTTTGAGAAGTTAGAGATTGCTTGTCTATAGCAGTTGGGAATTTATCAAAAAATTAACATGCTATTACCCCATACACACCCCCACAAAGCTAATATGACAGGTATTTTCTGCTTTTTTATATCTCCAGACCATATTCTCTGAAATTGTCTTAGTTTTCTACATGGTATCTTCAAGTCATTAAATATTAAACCCCGCAAATCTTGTTTCTCCATTTATAAGAGAGGAGCTAAAAGCTCTTCACAGGTTTTTTTTATGTTTCTGAAATATTCTGAATATATAAAATGCTGTTCAAGTACTAAGTTTAAATATTTTCTCTTAAGCAAGGCAGTTTGGTTTAGTTAGATTTTAACCTGCTAAGATTGCCTAAAATGATTACAATGCTCTCTATGTGACCCTTTGTAGTCTTAACAGCTTTCAAAGGTATCACCAAGACCTGATGAAAATCCCCATTCAGTCTTGCTAGGTAATGTTTTGATATGCTCTCTCATCTCAGGCTTCTTAGAACTATAAGCTTGGCTGTTTTTCTTGGTATTTACGGATGTTCCCTGGTTTACCTTTCCTGCTTTTTCCACTAATCACTGTTCTTGCAATATATTAAGACAGAAAGAGTAATAGATTTTCGCACTGGGTAAGTGTGGTCGTAGAACATAAATCCTCTATTGACCAAAGAAAACATTGGAAGACTGAAAAAGGAAGTGGAAAGAATTCTGCATACCTGGATGGAGCAGAAGGCATGTGATTGTAGGAAATAAATTTTTTTAACATAGTTTCTTATTTAACAGTTCATTATTTATTATTTATTTGAGACTTTTCTGGAAAGTGGATTTGCAGATCATGTAAATGAAAACCTGAAGTCAAAAGGAAGTTGAGGGTAAATTAAGAATATTTTGAGAAATCCTGTATGTAACAGGCAGTTTTTATTTGAGTATAGGCATAAAGAATGGTAGACTAGGGAAGAGTTTCATTATCTTTTAATAAATGTTCTGAATTCTTGGTAAAATATTTTATTTTAAATAAATGTGTCATGCTTATAATCTAATAGATTAGTCCTTGTCATCATTATCATCATTGTTACTATCCTATCAAAAAAAGAGTTGATATTTGTATTTCCTTTCTCAAGGTAATATATCTTTCATTGTTGTGTACTTGGTTTTATTAATTGAAGTGTATGAGATAGCCAAGATACTTGAAATTGTGGGTTTTGTTCCACAGAGAAACAGAAATTCAGAGAACTGGCCTGAACATTGTAATATAGTCATTATAACCTTAGAAAAACATCTGGTTTTAGTGAGGATTTATATTCAACAAGACGCCTGTATCCACTATTGATACACACAAGGCGGTGCATAATAAGCACATTATATAGAGAAGCTGTCATTTCACACAGCTGAAAGACTGACATCAAATGTCAACCTAATAATTTTTCAATCTTTTTTTTTATTTGCAAACTTCAGAATGTTTTCCACCTGAAGCATCTCTCTACCAAAGAGTAAATTTCTACTCACTTAAAATTTACTTCTTTTTTTAATTAACCTTTTCTAATCACGAAAGTTTGGCAGATCACAAATCAAAAGCTGTAAACATCTTAGCTATCCACATATTTATGACTTGCTTAAAGAAATGTAATAAAATTTCTAGTTATTCAGAATAATTTTTCAGATCGGTTGGTAGAGCACTACTTCAGAGCCACTGACATGGATTACTGTCTACTGGGGAACTGGACAATGGCAATTTATAATTTTATCCAGGTCTCATTTATTTTCATCTCTCACATATGGAATTTTAAAGTTCATTCATTTGCATGAGTCATGAAGTTAGAAACACTTCCCAGTTGGAAAAAGTGGTACATATTTTCAAGAAAATTCCTCTCACTATATTGAGGAGGAAATACAATCTCAAAACTATATAACTATATAGCTTAAATTGGTTTAAGTATCTTAAGTGGATCATTGTGCTTTTCAGGAACTGTCAGTTCTTATTATGCTGAATAGTTGTATTCAGTTATGGGCTGGACAGAAATCGATTCAAAATTGTGTGTGCAATCATAATATCCCTCATGGGAATTGTTCATTCACACTGTTTCCCAGGTTTTGTGCTATGTTTAATAGGTGGATTTGTTCTGCTCTAATGAGGAGAACATTGTGTAGCTGAGTGTTCTTCCATGTGGTTGGATTCATAAATGTCTTCCTTTTAACGGAGCTTTTTCTCTCCACATGGAGGCAGTGGCTTCCTGGTATGGGCAGAAATATGTTTTGATTTGCAGGTACTGCTTAAAAATGTTGATTAATCTTTTTAAGTCTGTGAAATTCATTGAGATTTTGAGAGACAGATAAAATAAATCGTGTAATTGTAAGTCACCTTATATACAGGCAAAACCCAAAAGTTTGGGATTAGATACCCAAGCAAGCATTGGAAACCTCGGAGATCATAGAATCATAGGGTAGCCTGAGTTGGAACAGACCCATCAGGATCATTGAGTCCAACTCCTGGCCCTAGGTGGGATACCCCAAGAATTCCATCCTGTGCCTGAGAGCATTGTCCAAACACTTCTTGAGTTCTGTCAGGCTTGTTGCTGAGACCACTTCCATGGGGAGCCTGTTCCAGTGCTCAACCACCTTCAGTGGAGTTGGATACTGGAACCTGTGGAGAAGATGTGTTATCTTCTCCCTTGCCATTCCTCTTTTCCTTGCCAGTATGGGAATATTAAGAAACCACCACTTTAAATCTAAGAAAGCACAGTAAGTATAAAAGTGCTTGTAAAACTACTCCCTCCAGTGATCAGGTGCCCAAATCCAATTACACTAAGTGTTTTACCTGCTTATGTTTCAGTGCACCTCGTTCTCCCAGTTATTTTTAAAATGACAAATATCACTAAAAAGGTGTTTGGTCCCATGGCAGGAATTTGGAATTCTTTTCCTGGTGGGTAAATATTAACCACAAGGTTCTGCACTCCTGTTCCATTTTGTCTGCTTCTCTAGGTCCAAGATCTGTTCTTTCTTTTCTGCACCTTGGCCTCGCTTGACTAAGGGGCATGCTAAGCAGGGCAGGTACCTTAGTAGTCAGGACATTCCTGCTGAAGGTGTCCTTTTGAGTTCCTGCATACTGAAAAAAAAATTTAGTCAGGTTTCCCTTTCTTTAAGATCAAACAGGAAGGGAGTAAAGAGTTAAAGAAGTTAAAGTAGCCACTGAGGGGTGGTTTGGACCAGTTTTCAATGTTGACATATGAAAATATATAAACGATTACTTTGGGAATAGTCCTATTGCTTCTGAGACAAGTTGAGTTCTATTGTCTAATTCCTGCTATGCAAGGGGGAGAGATGGCATTGTTATAATTAAACTTGAGGCTATTTATTTGCTACTTTCTTACAGGAAACAGATTCAACCTCTTCTAGGACAGTTTAGCCAGTCAGAGGCTTTGCTAATCTCATCTGGGGTTGAGCCAGGGACTCTGGATGGCGTTCTCCTGGATGCTGGCTGTTCTTCTATGCAGTTTGATACACCTGAAAGAGGTTTTTCCCTGCAGAAGGATGGACCTTTGGACATGAGGATGGATAGTGACAGGTACATTATAATAGAATATTTCTTCTTGAACATCAAAAACTGTCTGCTCAGCAACCCCTGTGCATTTCCTTTCCTCTTAAAATGAAGAATTCTTATCATCAAACCACATCTAATTTTGCATGAGTATCCTGTCTTTCTTTTGCCAAAAAGCTTTTTTCTATCTCAGTGCTCAGCCCTGGTTATTGTCTTTGCCTTCTTTGAAATAAGAGGAAAGTTCCAGGGATGAGTAGTTAAACCAGTAACATTTTATTAACTGTACCTTTGAATTATAACATTTTTGGAGTGTATGGTATACAGTCACAGGAACATCTCCCTTTCAGAGGCTTATTATTTCTGCAGTTTTTCCACCTGCACTAGATCTGCAGGCTCACAACTTCTTACTGCAGTCCCTTTCCTTTTCTGCCACACTTACTATTTGTGGAAACTTCACTTGAGCAGGTTCAGTTGCTCCCCTAGGAAAGGAGCAGTGTCCCTCTTTTGTGCAATGGCCATCTGATCCAGTTTCTTCTCTGTAAAAGGAACATAATAAAAATAAATAAGTAAAATCCTATCCATTGTATCTGCCAGTTTAAATCAGATAGCTACATTGTATAAAGTTGTCTTCCACGTCCATGTATTTGTTGTAATTTTTAATAGCAAAATTATAAGCTTCCTTTCTCTTTGTGTAGGAGGCACATCAGGCTTACTTAATTGTCAAATTAATAATTACTGAGTAAATAACCTGTATTTAAATTTGGATTGGTGTTTAGTACTTTCAAGAGCATGAAAATCAGTTGTGGAATGATGATTTCCGCTTATGGAATGTTTTTTGTCTTCAGACAACCTGATGTGTTTCTGCAGCATTTTGCTTTTTGCATGAGCAACCAAAGATCTGTCTTGTATGGATGATGGCTGTAATTGCATGATGCATTGCATGACAGAGAATGACAGTTTTTTCTTTGTGTTTTGATGAACCTGGAGTCTTAAGAAATGCCATTTGTTCTTTCACTGCTCACAGAGAGCCCACGGGAAGCCTCAATTTCTAAGGAATTAGCTTACCATATTAATGTTGAGTCTTAACACAGCAAATTTCATGATACTTGCTTTTTCTGTTTTCTTGAAAATGCTCCCATGATTCTCCTGTGATTCAGTCCCCAGATTTCAAAAATCTGAACTCCAGGCTTAAATATAAGTCTGATGCATCATGAGAAAACAAACACAGAACAAGAGCATAAGAGCAAAGGATACCTGAGGCATAACAAAAGCTTTACACTATGGTTGTTGCTATGATACTACTTGCCTCTAAGTTTTGTTATCTTTTGTAAGATGCTGCAGGGGAGTAAAAAATGCCTGAAAGAGAAGAAGAGAATTTAGAAGAGAATTTATTAAGTAGTTTGTATGTTTTCTCTGATTAGTAAACCCAGAGATGATGTTCGTATAATACCTTGAACTATTTCAGTAGCAAAGTCACAGAGATTTAGATATATAGATTGAAGGCTTACACTGTCCAAATGGTAATAATTCCTGTAATTTGTATTACTAGGTCATTTCTATTATCTCAGAAGAGTAGTTATATATAAATTCTTATGCCTTTTATTGAAAAGTAATATTTAATTATCTTCATTAGCAATTGTTTTCATAGCAGGAGATGTGAAAGAAAAGATCCTTGAAATCAGTTCTGACTAGAAAACAACATATGATGCAAGGTGGCTAAAATGAACCCATAAGAGGCAAGTTTATATTCTAAAGCTGGCTAAATAGAAAGGTCACACATAATTTCCATCCTAGCATGATACTGGAATATATTTATTCTTGTCACCTTATTAAGCATAGCTTATGATAATACTTGGAAGTCAAAAACTGTTCTAATTGAAGTTAAGGAACGAACTCCATTTAGACCAGCAAGAAAAAGGATTTAAAAGGTGCAAGCTGTTTTCACAGAGTTGCCATCTCCTATTTGAAAACCTCAAAGGCACTTGTATGCAGTGTGTGTGTTTGACTTTATGTCTCAACGCTATGAAGCTTCACCTCTTGTCAATGAAAACTGACGTCAGTGAACTAATTGGCTCTTCTCGTGCGTAGGTACCCTGACATGCCCACTGCTGCTGATGTTGTGAATGCTTTAGATCAACAGGCGCTTGCGTCCATCCTGAGAACATACGGGGAGGAGAGGCATGCTAAGAAAATCGCTTCAGCCATCGTTCAGGCACGCAGCATATACCCCATCACCAGAACTCAGCAGCTTGCAAGCATTGTTGCAGGTACCCTCATTAATTCTTCACAGTGGCTGCTGAGGAGAAAAAAATATTAATCCCCAAGGTCCCAGAGGGATCTATTTGTACTTGAAATCATGCAGGATCTAATCCTGCCTATTCTGCTCTGATGTCAGCTCTCTTTTTCTTTTTTTTTAAGCTCCCATTTTTTGTATTGTAGTTTGACAATTAGTTTAATAATAGATTTAACATGAAGTGATTTATCATTTTGTCAACGAGGTTGAACCACAGAATGACAGCAGCCTTGGGTATTCTTTATCCTGGCTATTGATAAACTTTCAAGTATCAGATATGTCATATCTGTCTTTGTTTTAAATTTCTGTATTTTAATATTTTGAGGGGAGGTACCATGGCAGTTTTCAATTATGAGTGAAATCAGATAATTTCTGTCTTTTTAAAGAATCAGGGAGCACAAAGAAATACATGACTTGCTTCACCTGGTGCATGCCAACTAGATCAGCCTGAAGCGACTATTGAAACACTTCATCTTCCTTGCTCCTCACTGTAAACAACTTGAACAAAATGCAGTTAGGCAGGAACAGTGCTTACATCAAGAACCTTTACGTTCGTGTTCTCAAGTAAAAATTTTCAAGGAAAAATATAAGACACAAATCCTGTTCATTAACATTCTAATATGTAGTGTCAGGATGTTTTATTTTTTTTAACCAAATGGCGAAAATCACTACATCTTGTCATGAATAAGTCTAAACTGCTGACTTTGAATATAGACCTTTAAAATTCTAATCCAAATTTAACATTTGCTAAAGAACAGTGTAAAATATTTTATCAATATCCTGAAGAGTATTAAAAAATGTATGGTATACTTAAAAATTTGTATTACTTAAACTGGATGTCTAAGGCACTTAAGTTTAATGATGGAGAAATTAAAAGGTTTGGATTTGCAGAAGTCAGGATACTTTAGCAAAATGTCCAATAAACCAAGGCCCAAAATTTAGCTGATACGATAAAAGAACCTAAAGACACCGCTTGCTGTTGTAAGCCCCTGCTGTAAATATAGTGAATACAAGCAATCTTAAAAAAAATCAAAGAGATAAAGCACTATGTGTCTTTTATAAACCTTACATTTTTAATATCATCCTTAGCAATATCCTGAAATAATAATTTTGGGCTTTGTCATATATGTCTCATGCTTTTTGAAAAACTATTGATTGAGACAGTGTACTACTACTGAGTTTGAAGCAACCATATCACTGTGTTAAAGATATAACATGTTATGTGTTGTAGACAAGCAACTCAGTAGTTCTGAAATAATTTTGTGCCATAGCTTAAACTAAGAAGATAAAATACTAGTGTATGAAAGAGAGCAATTGAAGCTCCCTTCATGTTTAATGTGCTGCATGTAAGTCATCAATTGTCACTTTCCTTGACAATGAGAAGGATTTTTTGTTCTCACTTGAAATTTTCTGCCGTCTTTGAAGAGCTTCTTGATACGTGAGTCATGTATGCATCAGGTAGTGTACATGTCAAAAACAATGAGTCCAGCACACATCTGCCAAGACAATAAATATGTACGTTTTGTGTGCTTTTTTTGGAATACACAAGTAGTTATAACAATTTTAGAGCTGTTACACTGATCCCTGTTTGCATAAAACTTCTTCCAATTTTAATTGGATTCATCCAGTAAGGAAGCACTATGGTGGATCCTATCTGTTTTTGAACTGATTAAGAAACCTTAAGAAAATTTTTGGTAATTGTGATATGTTTTGATTCATTTATCATCTATCATTAATATATATTATTATATTGGTGAAGTTATTGGCATAAGCCAGAGCTAGAGAGCCAGAGACCACAGCTACAAAAACCTCTTGATGGCACAGCCCAAAAACCACTGACTAATTCAGGACTTTACCAGAGTAAAATTTATGACCTAGTAGTTAAATGTTATGTCCTTTAAAAAATAAAATATTAATTAGAATAATAAAATCTTGCATTTTAGATTTTGCAGATTCTTTGCAAGCCTGATTATCTTCCAGAACAGAGTCATTATTTTTGCCTAGTATAGGAACCAGAACATAAGCAAAAAAATCTAGCCAGTGAGGCTAGATATGTATGCCTTTTCTCTGCTGGTGTCAGTATCTGAGAATTTGTGTAGTGTCCATATTTCTTTCTCATGTTATTGATTACTATGGCTTCAGATTTTCTAGAGCTCTGAAGTTTTATCTTAAGGTCCAGCTGATAATCAGAATCACAGTGAATCTAGATTTGGACTAACCTGAACTTGGAAAATTTAATTTCTTTTTATAGAATGCTAGACTACTGGTCTTTCCACCACCCTCCAAAAGGTTAGAACATGTATTGCAGTTGCTAATTGATTGGGAGATAAAAGTGAAGGATGTAGCTTAAAAAAGCCCCAAGCAAACGAAACAGCATTAAAAAATTTGTCTTTCTTTTTGTGTTTATAAATATTATCCAAAAGGTTTCTGATCTGTTCAAGTAAGATCTCTATGACCTATGAGGAGGAGTTTTTGGTTCAGTTTTGTGAACAGCATCTCTTCCTGCAGCACAGTCAAACTCTTCTAAGTGTTTGTAATTTTCACAGAGCTATTTGCAACATTGAATGCTCTGTAAATACTAAAAATCAGTAGTTCTCAACTGAGGGGTTGTGAACAGATGTGTGGAAGTCGATTAAGAAGCACTTCCTGATGTCTTTTGTTGTACTTCATTGAGTTGTTTGGAAACAATAGGTCTAACTGCATGTGCAGGAAAACTGATGATCTATTTTGATTTCTTTTCAGTGAGCAATATACCTTGTTATCTATTAATTTTTGTCCAAAACTTATTTTTTCTGATCATTATTTAGATGCATAATCTATTCACACACAATTTTTGAGATCAGGTAATCATTTGGCCTTAACTTGAAAGGAGTTGATGATGACATGTTAAAGAAATTTGAAAAGTTTAAAAAGCACTTTAATCAGTCAAGTCAATTTCATTCAGACTGGTTCACTTTTATAGACTTTAATTATCAGTTTGGAATTTGTAGTATTGCCTGAATTTCAGCTGGGTGAGAATTAACACTGTACTGAGGGAGCCTAGACAAAAGGACATTAGTTGCGTCACAGAAACTTATTAAATGCAGTGCTAATTCAACAGACGAATTCCTGCAAACAGGTGCACGATCTGAATTAATTTCTAAACTCTCCCACTCTCTTACACTCTGGGGACTTTAATAGTTCATATTGACAGGCACAGCACATTGCTAATTTCATTCACAAGCTTTTAAAATTTCAATACATTTCAACCTGTGAACCTATTAGATTTTTTAAAGTGTAAGTATCATCAGGGCATCCTAAAACTAAAAATGATAATTTCTCTCACTGGGATTTCAAACCAGTCATCTAGCCAGAAGCGTGGTGGTTTTATGAATGAAATTCATTTTACAAGCTTCCCATACAGTTTTTTTCTAATGTTTTTGTATATACATTTTGTACAGCCAGTTACCAGGAAGGATTTTTCCAGGGGCCTGGATGAGAGATAATGTGCCTGAGCAGAAAGCACAAATAGATTTTTATTTAACTAAACTAGAAGAGTAAGAGTGATAGGAGAATTTTTCATCATACACAACTGGCAGTCAATGGCTGTTCTAAGGGTTCCATTTTCAAAGAATCTATTTATAGGTATGTAAAGAAATAAGGAAACAGATACTGTACCTGTTAGTACAAGCTTGGTGTCGGTTTCTTGGGACACCTTACGTTCTGTGATTTTTAGTTCTCCTTTTAATTAGGTCTCTCATCAAAATGAACTTCGTGACTTATACAATAAGAGTATATATTCTTTTTATGATTCATAGTAAATATAGAGGGTTATGTTCTCAAGAACAGAAATTATACTAACTAGCTAGTGTAACTTCTTCTAGAGTTTGTAAATGATGGAGAAGCCTAGCCTCCTGCAGGCTACATCTATTTACTCTGTTTTGTGAAATAGCTTCAAGCCACAAATTCCCATGCAGTCATTTGTTGGGAGAAGTCGATCCTGTTGCCACTTTCTGTCTTGAACGATTCAGATTATAAGAATTGGAAACAGCCACAGCTACAATGGGTCTCTTCAGTGAATTTAGGAGCTGTTAATTTGGAGATCAGAGGAGGTAGAGGCAGGGAAGGTAGTTAGGAAAATCAATTATGCAGAAACATATCTTAGGGACATAGCATACATGATAACAGCTTTATTAATAACGATTGAATTTTAAAATCCTATTATTTTCCTCTACCTTTGCTGAACACTGACATTGCTTGGGTGTTTGTGATATGCTTTGTGAACACTTAGACTTTTTGACATAAGTAAAATCTTACCTTTAAAACTCTCAAGAATTCCACTAATAAATTATTCTGTGCAAGCATGTTATGGGTAATGATATCTCTATTAATTTTTTTCAATCACCTGTGCAGATGTGAATTTAGACAACTAGTTTCAGAGGTACAGTGTTCCCCTCTTTTACTTCACTATATAGAATATCAATTACTTGATTATGAGCTGCGTTTACTTCAAACTCTTTGCTTCTTGTGTTGCAGCTTAGCACTGACATGAAATTAGGGCATTCTAATACATACATACTAGTTGTATTGCCTCTTGTTTAGAAAAATAATTGTCCAGTTATGAGCTAGCATTATTCATTTAATTTATCTTTTCCAGACTCCTGTGGTCCCTTACATAATAGATTAGAAATTTAGTCGGGTTTCACAGATCTTGTAGGATTCTTCCACTTCCGTTCCTCTGATCCATCAAATCAGGCTTCTCTAGCTTTTTGCTCTGTACTCATGTAATGAAAATTCAAGCCTAAAATACATTAAATATTGATATAATTAAGTTTCTATGAAAATTTCTGTCTCTACAGAAACTTGTTTAACTCATAATAATTGTGGGGAAAAGAAGAGGGAGTTTTCTGCATCTAATAAAAATATTTAATCTAGTGATTTTAGGTCTGACAATCCTTGACGCATTCAGCTCTATAGACACGTGAAAACATGACAGTATCAGCTGTATTTTCTAAATTTCTCAAGGTATTTTTGTGAACATTTGAAGAAACACAGGTTCTTCACAGGTGTAGTGTTCAACAATTGCTATTCCCAAACAAGGATACCTCTTCTAAACTTCAATTAATTCATTGAAAGATAGTTATTACCAGGTAGACATTGTCTTCAGTTATATCTGCTTGTGAAGAAATGCAGTTATCTAAAAGGCAACAGGTAAAATTGTGTCCATTGTACATTAGTTTTTTTTCTTAAAAGCATAGCAAAACCACAAATACCGAACTGACATTGATTACACTGAGCTGTTAGGTGAGACTTATCTATCCTATTTTTTTTTTCTTTATCTTGGTTTCAGCCATTATTTTGTAGTTTAAATTTGTGATGCTTTTGGAGAAGGAATTTCTCTAAAAGATTCTAGGGAAAAAACCCCAACACTTAACAACAAACAATCTTCGTTTAATAGGGTTTACGTTCAGAGATGTGAATTCAAAACATAAAATAAAGATATGTTACCAAGAAGGAAGCTCACTACTCAGGGTTCAGCTTTGACTATGCTTTCCTTTAAAGTCATCTTGCATGAGTGAAAGTCAGAATGTAGAAATACTAAGTTATTAACATGCACCTTTTAAAATGTATGACAGGTGCTTTTCCAGCATCAGCACTCTATGCGCGAAAGGACTTGCTTCAGAGACCCGCACATGTTGCTACTAAAACTTTTCAAGGCCTGCGAATATTTGTAAATGATGAGCTCCATGAACTCTTCATAGGACTGAAGACAGCTGAGAAGTTTCTAAAACCTGGAGGTCGCCTTGTAGCCCTCTCCTTTCATTCCCTAGAAGACCGTATTATCAAACGTTTTCTTCGTGGAATTGGCATGACAGAAAAGTACAATCTTGGCTCAAAGCAGAAGATAAGACAGGCTCTGAAAAATTCCTCCAAAGGAGAAGATACACAACAATCTCCCTGTGGAAAATTCAATTCAAAGTGGATTTTTATGCACAAAAAAGTTCTCACACCCCAGGCCAAGGATATTCAAACAAATCCAAGAGGAAGGTCAGCCAAGCTAAGAGCTGCTATTAAACTCTAAACCAAAATATGTGATTACATAATTGTTTAATTTCTTTAAATTTTATTTTCTAGAAGGCTAACTGGACAGATAGTATCAAACTGAAAAAATAAAATGAAGGCTGTTAGAAAACATTTCTTTCTTACCTTTGTGCTTCTTTTCAATTAGGAAGTAGTATAGAGTATGAAAATGCAAAATAAATGCATATAAGTGGGTGTCACTAATTATACAAAAAAGACATTTTTTTTAAAAGACCATCAAACACAAAGTTTATAAAAATTGCAGGTTTGAGGTATTTCTAGTATTCCCTTTAGATTAATTTCAAAATCCTGGCATTAACAGTCTAAATTCAGTAGCTAATTGAGACAGACATACTTTTATGGGGGTGGATTTCACACACCTAATTCAGATGTCTGGTTTGTCTAGAGTAAGTTGAAACTAACCTAAGAATTCTTGATATGTTCTTGATAAAAGCTAACTTGTTGCATGAATGCCCATGGGACAAGAGCTAATTCTTAAATAAAGTGACATCAGTATGTCATGTTCTATCCAGGAATTCATAAATGGACTCTTACCTTTTTTTAAATAGATATTTACTTCTGAGTGCTCACCTGGTTGTTTAATGATTAATAATTTTAAATAATGAATGTATCTTTGGGTAAAAAGGGGTTCTTAAAACACCACTGTTGGCACTTGGACACTATAGTAAAGCAGTCAGATTTGTACTTGATCATCTGAATTTCATCCTGCAAACATAACTTCTGCATAGATCCGCTACAGCTTTTAGGTGTTGATGGAATTATAATTAACCCATCAAAAAAGCAGTATTTTGGGCCTTACAAAATATTCTCCTTTGCTGGTGATCATTTATTAAGAGGTAAGTATTAAATTATTTTAGGAAAGGCCCACTCTTAACACCATCTTTGTGTGCTATACTAGATTGTAGAACACTTAATATAATTTCTTTTTTTAGTTAATATGAATTAAATTTAGTTTTGGTTTTATATTTTATCTTAAAATACCACTGCTTTTCTAGGTTTATATGCTAAAATGAATGGAAAATAGTATAAATTTCAACTTCTTTGACCTCTGACTCATCTCTTCAGGAAAAAGCCTTAATTTAAGTAATCAAAGTGGTACCAGGATTTCATTTGTGATCTCTGAAACTTGGTTGGTAGAATAAAATAATGCAATTTCTGACTCAGCTAAATGACTACTACACTAGCTTCTGAACAACTGACTGGATCATTCTGAACTTGATTTTCATCAAGCATTCTCTTTGTGTTGATGTAAATGATTACTTCACGGTAGTTTTTTGGGTCATATTGACACAAGTTGATATTTAGTTTCACTGTCTGTAGTATACAGTATAGTGAAATAGCTGCATATTGTTTAATTCCTTGGTACAGGTAAGTCATATAATGTATTCTTAGGTATACATGATAACATCTATTGCTAATCTGAAATAACAGTTAAATGATGATGAGCATTTCACTCTTTTCTGAAATTTCAGTATTTTTCCACTAGCTTCATTATACATGCTACTTAAATAAAACATTCCACTTCAAATAATATTACTTACTCTTGTCATCTTTGAGACAACAGACTGCACCCTAAATAGACATTTTTTCATGCAAACATTAAATATAAATAGATGAGGTTATTTTTAGCTAAGATTTCATACTGACATGTATTTCAATTGTAGATTTGAAAAATTGTGCCTCCAACATAGGCTTAGAAGAGTTGTAGTGCCATGCTGTGCATCGTTCAGGACATGCTCCAGGGAAAGGCCATCCAGTATAGCAGAAGTTGAGTATTAGCACCTCAGAAATTATATGAAAGCATTAAAATTCCTTATGCTTAAAACAATGTTTAAAATCCACACTTCTCATAGCTAAATTCAAAGGCACAGTTTCTTAGGATAATTGAACTGCTGTATGCCAGGTTATGTAAATACCCTCCCTCATTTAGGGAAAGTAAGAGGTGTTTATTTGCCTTTAGGTTGAAGTTGCACAGCCATGCCAGTATATCATTTGTTGCGTTTTCCCCTTTGGAGGGTCTGTTTCTCTCCTCTCAGCATCTCCTCACTTTCAGATTTAAACCTGATGTATGGCGAGTCCTAGAATTTTAACCTCTGCTTGCCTGAAAAAAACTTTCTGGTTTCCCAGAAGAACTTCTGGTTATATTTGATTAAAATATTCTTGTATCTTTAAACATTTAATTTAATTTCATTTCATAAAAAATAGGGACTTTTTACACAGGTATGCAGTGATAGGACAAAGGGAAATGGTTTTAAACTAAAAGAGGAGAGATTTAAGTTAGATGTTAGAAAGGAATCCTTTACTCAGAAGCTAGTGAGGCTCTAGAACAGGTTGACTGGAGGAGCTGTGGCTGCTCCATTCCTGGAGGGTTCAAGGCCAGGTTGGATGGGGCTTTGAGCAACCTGGTCTAGTGGAAGGTGTCCCTGCCCATGGTAGGGGGGTTGGGAATAGATGCTCTTTAAGGTCCATTCCAACCCAAACCATTCTGTGATTCTGTGACTTAGTAAGTGACATTAAATTATGTGAAGGGTATTAGGCCTTTATCTTGTTAGCAGAACACATGTCTACAGAGCACACCTTAAATTTTTCTAATGTGGTATATGTGACATGTTACTAAAACTGAACTGGTTTTTGCCACAATCGAAAATTACATTTAAGAAGGAGATGGTAGCTGGTGGAAAATGTCTCACTGAAAACTAAGGCATGCTGTCAAGGTACAAGTTGTGTATCATTTCTAAAAACTTCCATTCAACCTAAGCAATGTACATTTTAATACAGCCAAATGCAAGATTATCTATCAAGAAAGAAAAAAGATTGTAGACTATGTTTACAGGGAATATGACAAGAATGTGGTCCTGTGCACAATGGGAAGAATAGAAACATCCAATATATGGAATAATTGTAGAGAACATCAAGTAGTAGCTGTCGAGAGACAGTGGTGCTGCCATACAATATGTGCATGCAGAGCATGTTGCTAAAGAGTGTATCTTTTCATGTTAGTACTTTAGAAGAGTGGAAAATTTTTTAAAAAGATAAAACCCAACTATAAGACTATTTGTCTGCATTGCAAACATAATTTTAATTGAATTTATTAGACAATAGGATTTAATTAATTAATTGAAGTGAATGTAAAAGTTGGTATGCTGTCAGAAGTACCTGCCTGGTAAAGAAATTTGCATAGAGTAATTATTTGAAAGGTAGACACACTTATCCTGTGACTAAGCTATTTATAATAAAAAACCAGTACTTCTTGAAAACATAATTTAACAGTATAAGCACAATTGTCTGCTTTTATA
The DNA here is from genome assembly GCF_017639235.1 of Corvus kubaryi. Taxonomy (NCBI): domain Eukaryota; kingdom Metazoa; phylum Chordata; class Aves; order Passeriformes; family Corvidae; genus Corvus; species Corvus kubaryi. Next base: position 44,254 of record NW_024581553.1, read on the forward strand.
GGCTGTGAGGGCCTACTGACAATTATTATTTCCCTATTACTTCCTAAAGAAGAAGAATCAGTTTCATTGTTTCATAATGCAAGTAATATAATGAATTCATATCTCTTCAGTTTTGGTTGTTTTGGGTTTTTTTAGCTTTCACAGTTGAGTATTTTATCAGTAGTCTTTTATAGTCATATCTGCCAAGATTACCACTTGAAAAAATCCCAGTCTGAAACATGGGGTTTTGTAAAGATGTATGGAGGTATTTGATAGATGGAAGTTGGAAGGAAAGGATTCCTAATGGAGTACGAATGGGAAAATGCTGACTTCAATGAACACTATTAGCAAGTGCCTCTTCCAGTAGCAAGTGTTGTATTCAGATGTTTTGCATTCTGCTTTCTAGAGTAGCATTTCTATGATTATTAATGATTCATATAATTGCTCTAAGATTACTTTTTGTACTGGAGAAGACATGGTATTAATTGGAGAGTTTATGCTCGTAAACAGTGTAACAGCGCAGTGAGAAGAACTATGCCCTCAGGAAAGGTGATGTGCAGGGGTGGGAGCATCGCAATAAGAAGTCTTAGACACAGATTGTTGGTGATTTGATTAATTTAAATTTTAAAATAACTTAGTTGTTTTAAATAATCAGTCGTGACTCACTGTTTTGAGTATCACTGTGCAAAAGTACTGGTGAAAAATGAGACAAATTTGAATAAACAGAGAAGTAATGAACTCCTAAGTCAGTTTTTTGCTGCCCATCTTACTTAACATCTTTACGTCTAGCAAGAGTAAGGAAGGGGCTCAGACCTCGTTTTCTTGGGCCTCAAAACTTCTCAAGAAACTTCAGTAGGTTTAGTACCATTTACACCAGGATTTTGAAGATCATTCAGTGGAGTATGGGAACCAGTCTTTATATCCATACATTTATTTTTTCATAAAGCACTTGCTTAAAACTTATCTGTAAGTTAGAATAATATGAAATTAAATTTATGAGTCTTTCAGAAATATAATCAAATGCAGAGGCCTTTTTACACTGGAGTTACACTGCAATTAAAGCAGGATTTTGTGGATTAATTAAGACTTCATTGCTACAAGTGAATCTTACAAATAATTTAAATCAATGTAGAACAACTTCTTCCCTTCCCCTTCACTCAGTCCCTGTAGAAGATAGAATTGAAAAATATGTTCAATTTAAAAGAAATATGCAGTAAAGTTGAAAAGTTTTTTAAAAAAATGTATTTTTGAGGTTGATACCCAATTTTAATAAAATTTCATATATGCAGTATTCTGCTACTTTTCTGTTCATTGCTTAATTTTGCCTGTTTGGGGATAAACAGTAGCAGTGAGAGAGCTCAATGTCTGTACATGGACATGTCTGTACATGTAGAGCATGGTTTCTTGTGCGTAATGAGCGCTGACAGTGGGAAGGTACATATGCTTCTAAATATGATCTGTGTATTTTTCCCTCTGTCTCCTTTGGAGTTAGAATTGTGTTTACCTTTCTGGATCCTCTTTAAGCTTATTTCAGGTGAATGAGAGGGAAGGGCTTTTCTTTTTTTGGTAAACTGTAATACCTATCCTTAGAAGTTTATTAAAATGAATGTTGTTTAATACTTTTCTGCTTGACATATTTCACTGATGATATGCCATGTTTTTCAGTATTAATGTTACATCACTAAATCAGGAAAAGGAGCAAATATTTGTTCATGGGAAACAAAAGCTAAAAAAACCGAGCAAGCTATCAGTTGTCTAAATTTCTTACTTTACTGACATAGCTATATTTATAAAAACAAAAATTTTTTCATTGTACCTTGAACTTTAGGCAAATCATATTCTTCCTGTTGCTTTTACAAGCCTAATTTGATTGGTTGTAATGGTGAAAAAGAAGCTGGAGGGTTTTTTAAATTAATTTTTATGGTTGCAAGTTTAAACTTGACAGCTTGTTTAAAGATGTCTTTTTAAAGAAGAAAACTGGAGATACAGCTCCCTCTGTCTGTCCTGGGAGTACCTCTGCTCTGGAGTCTTTTGACAGCACCTGCAAATGATCATAGGAAGAGCATGTTTATTGTCAACATGAAGATGCAAGATAAAAACATGGGGATAACGTGTTTTACAGGTCAGTAGTTGTTTTAAGTTATGCTAACTGGAATTTTAAAAGAACAAAGGTCATGTTCCTATCTGAAAATACTTCAGTGAAGATACCTAATTCAAAAGACAGAAAACCAAACTTGTGCAGTTTCTCAAAATTTATAATTAAATTATTATTAGAATAAAATATATATATATAAATATTCTATCTATTCTTTAGTGCCTGTACAATTTTTGCAGACATAACAGTGGCAAATATACTTCATGTTTTTGACCATTCATTTTAAAAAATAGCCTGAACAGTGAAACATTAGGGAATATGACAGAAACTGGAATGAAAATAAATCACACTATATAAATCACATCTTAAAATCCATACATGCTGGAATACCTAAATAAAAATTTAGGTTTTATGTACTCCATTGTCATCTCTTCAGTTCCAGTCTGTGGATGTGATTCTGGCAAAGAAAATGCAGTCTGTCTGTGTACTGAAGGTATACTAGAGCTCAGAATGGGTTTCTGCTCGACTTACAATGTTATTAGAACTTCACATTAGCTGTAAGTATACTAATAATATTAACATAGCAACATAGCATTAACAAGGTTATACTGCAAGTTAGTGACTGTAAAAAAAATCTTGAAGCCTCATGATAACTTGTACACTAAAATGTGTGGAAGCTTAGTAACCACTTAGTCATCAACAATTCAGCATAGAAAAGCTTCTTTGTTAATTCAAACTGTATTTTAAGTTCATCCCTCCACATCTTTCTTGTAAATTGTATATATACTTTTTTTTAATCAAGTAGTTTCACATGGAAGAACATCTCTAGTAGACTTTGCTAAGAAATTAAATAAGAAGTATTGACAGTCTTGGCTGATAAATATCTGAAAATTGAGATATCATAAAATATCTCAATCTCAAAAATATATGTTTTGTAATATACTGCAAAAATTATATTCTCAAGAGTAATGACACATGCATGCCAGTTAATACATGCACAGTCTGTGAGCCTAATCCTGCAGCCTTTACTTGTGGGTCCAGCTTTGTTATGGAATGATAGAACTGTTAAGGTTGGAAAAGACCTTTCAGGTCATCAAGTTCAACCATTAACCCAGCACTGCCAAGCCCATCACTCAACCATATCTCAGAGTGCCACATGTCTTTAAATACCTCCAGGGACAGTGACTCAGTCACTTCTTTGGGCAGCCTGTTCCAGTGCTTGACAATATATTTGCCTTATTTCTAAGATGTCCCATTTTTTATAGTTGTGATATAAATAAAAATTGAAATCTTGGTAGGCAATGAGAGCTGGCAGAGCAGAGGTTAAGGTCAGTAGGCTGACTGAAGGCCTCTTTGGAAGCAGAAAGGACTTGAAACTCTGCAAAACAAGGTCCACTGAGTATGGGGCAGTCCAGGCTGACTGCCAGCACTTGTATGATAGTGACTAAATATGATAATGCTGAATTAAAACAGTTCTTGATGTGGAGGCAGGTTCACTGGTATATAGTATACTGCATTCCAGAATGGCTTAGTAATGGTGACAGTGGGTTTTAGAAAACTAAATTTAGGAAAATAATAATAAAAAAATCCTTGGAATTGAAGCTCATATATTTCTTTTAACTGCCTCTCTTTGGGAGGGCAGACAGAAGAATTATTTGAGAGGAAAGGGTATTTAGTCTCCAGTGTTACTGCGCCTATTACAGATAGAAGAAGTTTCCACTGTTCTAAAAACATGGGCTCGATACCTTAACAGCACATATCCTATAGTTATCACTGCTACTTGGGCTATTAAAAACTAACACGTGATGTGAAATTATAAAATAGTATATTAATTAAATGAGCTTGGCAAATGCCCTGCCACGCATTTGTGCTGCACTTCATAGTATTCTAAAACAAAGGTAATTAAGGGATGACGAGGGAATTTGTCACATCAGCCTTTTCACCAGGACCCTGCCAATTTTTCATGTGTGCATCTTAAGTAAACACAGCAGCGTTGGGCTGCAGCCCGCACACCTGGGCAGGAGCACTGCTGTAGCCGATAGTGTGATGACTGACATGGAGATTAAAATCTCAGCCTCCCCTTAAAGTCTTCCAATATCTTACTTTTTAGAGCACTGACTTAATGCTTTATTAATAGATCTCTTGCTATTTGGAAAAGAACATATCACAAGCTGAGCGTAGGGGGTATTTTCTGGTTGCTGTTTGAACTTGATAACTTTTGTTCCTCCAGGCAAGCTGACTATTGTTCTTTTAAAATGAAGTGAAACCAGCAGCAGCAGTCAACATTTGTCTCTGAGACAAAAAATAATTAATGAATTTAATTGCAGTGACCATTAGATCCAGTTATATACCAAAGGGAGCACAGCCCTCCATAAATACCACATTTCCCAATAGTTCAGTAATTCAGCAGCAAATTAAAAATACTCTTTCACAGTTTATACACTCCCATAGTTATAGTTGGCAAGTATTTTACTTGACCTAGTCAAGTTTTAGCTGTTCTCAGGATTCTGTTTCATTTGAGCACTTTTCATATAGAAAAAAAATGTTACAAAATATTTGGTTTTCCAGAGAAAAGGCAATTCAAGCCTTTTTTCAAATAGTGTTGAGCAAAGAAAACATTGCACTTTTTTTTTTTTTTTAAAGCTTTTAACTTTGATGGGGAAATAAAGATCTAATAATTCCTGCCACAGTTTCTCCTTTGAAGTAATTCATTATTTGTGTTAGAGATATACAATTAATATTGTCTTCTAAACAGAACTACTGACTATCATGTTCTCTCTTACACAGGGTGCCACCTGAACTGGCATTACTCCCAGTCGCTTCCCATAGCCTACAGAATAACCGGCATTCCTCAGCATGCATTCAGAGTTTGTTCCTCTTAATTTGATAGTGAGGCTGTATAATAACTGTGCTTAACTTAGGTTTTCTTTTCTCTAAGCAAAATCCTCACTTGTAATTTTGCTTATTCTTGCCTATAAAAATTATGATATGTTTCTGCATTCAAGTCAGTGCATCAGATTCAGTGCTGACAACACTCATTACCTTTGTTATTAATGATGCTCCAAATTTTCCCATGGGTATGAGGATATCAATTTTCCTGAAACATTAAAGCTGAATTCCAGCCTTCATGGCAGCAGAGAAAACCATGCAAATTGAAGTCCCTTATCTTGCCCCTAACTATGTATGATAGTCAATATAATATTTCTGTATTTCCCCTTTCCATTTTCCCCATTTCTGTTTCCTTCTTTTAAGTTTTACTTTTTCCTCTTCTTTCCACCCTCCACCCCCTCCTGTTTCCCTCAGGATAGCCATGTCATTTTTGGAGCCTTGCTTCTGATTTTTAGATATTTCAGTTCTTTCACTCCTCCCTTGCCCTCTGTTTGCCACCCCAGAAGGGGTGTACAAAGGTTTGAAGTGGAAGAAAAGAAGGTTGTTGCTACATCCTGCCTATGTGTGATTTATCAGCTAATCAGATCGTCTTCAACACAAATTTTTGCTCTCTGAAGCATAAAAGCCTCTCTTAAACGTGAACCTTTACAAATGCATCCATAAAAGTATTTCTTACACTTTATATCCTAGTAAGGTGATAGATTGTTGAATTAAACTATTGCATGAAAATATTTATAAATACAGCTTTGTAATCACAGTTTTTCCCAATGAGTAATTTCCTTAGTCTTGAAAGCCAGGTCAATACGTTTCCAGAGGAGATTCCTGAGCGATGGGAGGCACTTTGCTAGACCGAGACTGACAGTGCTTTGGGGAGCTGGAGATTTGGGGTCCATAGTTTACTAGCTTCTCATCCTGTCCCTAAAGCAATCCTGCATGACAAAGCAGCAAAACGTTTGAATGTGGCTGGATCTGGCTGTCAACTGCAGCCTGTAAGGATTGTTCAGTGATATTAAGAGCTGCAGGATACCTCTAGCGGTACATGGTATAATTGGTGATTGTGCAATTTAAAGTTGCCTTGGGTAACGATAAAGATTGAGGGTTATTATTGGATAAGGAGAATCATTTCATCATTCTCAAAAAGAGTAATGCACATGACTTTTCTTGGGCAGGTTAAATTGGAGGGGTATATCTTCCACAATGGAGAGAAGTGTTTAATTTGAAAGATAGTTCTTTGGGAATATCACTTCCAGTGATTAAAGTCGAGATATAATTCAAATTGCCTGAGTCATGCTTCCATTTTTTTCCCCAAATTATGCTACACTGGTGGGCAGTTAGCAATTATATGGGATCTGTCTCTGTGTTAAATCCAGCAGCTTGAAATGCACTAAGGCTTTAAAGTGTTGTTGTTGGGAGAAAAGTTGAGAAATGTTAGAATGTATGACTTGTACCCAGTTGGCCTTAATAATTATTATTAGCTCTATTTGCATTCACTGCAGCCACTGCTTCCTTTCCAAAATTCAAGGAGAAGGGAGTTGTAGCCCACTGCATGCCCTGACAGCTTTTTGTGGCAAAAGGGGGCAATGGCATAAAAATAACATTTTCCTTATCTCAGCAAAATGCAAAGGTAAAGTATAGGCAGGCCTGAAGAGTTTTGAGATGCCTGAATGTGACATGAAAAGCTGTGATTTCAGTTAAAATAATGATCTTAAATACACATGATCTGTAATTACTTGATGTGAATTTGTTTTAATAACTGATTTAGTAAAAACTGTGCAGATGAATGTAACTCCTGGAAATGAAAGCAATTTAGTTAAAGCAGGGCTATTAATCCTTGTTCAACAAAAATTTATTAGCTTGGCAGAGGCTATGTTGCAGCTGGGGCAAAGAAACCATGTCTCTTGCACAACCTTTTCCCTGAACAGGCTAACCTGACTCTCTAGCAGCTTGTGTTTCTATCAGTGATATTCTACTTAATAGCGTGTCAGCTGACTTGCAGGTATGTCCAACTGTCATCGAATGCCAATTCATGCTTTATCTTCAACTGTTTTCTTTGCAATGTCTGCAATTATCTTTTTGTAGCAATTATAGCAACTATAATTAATTATAGTTAATAATATAATTAATTCTACTATAATTAATCCTATCTAGAATTATTTAAAGTAGTCTGTGATGAGCAACAGAGGAGCACACCACATTAAAATAATTCAGACAGAGGTTGACAAGTACGGTTTTGGCAAATACTATAGTTTGGGCTTTGTGGGTTGTTTTGGTCCAAGAAGGTTAAAGAGACTGTTAGAACCCTGTAGTCTTTCATGTGAAGTGGCAATGTAGCACATCTCCAGCAGCATCTCAACAACTATTTTTCATCTCTTCTGAGTTTAATCTACTGGAGGATTGGTCATCTGTGACAGATGTCTGTAAATACAAAACCCTATGGATCTAGGGTTCATTTTATGCAGATATTAGCTGGCAAAGATGTTTAGTTCTCCTCTGTAGTGAGTGTAAAGCGTTTTTTCTATCTAGAGAGAGAAAAGATGAAAGTTAAGGGGGTTTTGGAGCATTTCTGAATAGCAGAGGTTAATAGGCTGGGAGTGTGTGCTTTCCTTATTACCCTTGCTTCTTTCCTCTCATCTACACTCATCAATAAAAAAATAAGTTAATTAAAAAGCTGTTTCTAAGGGACGAAGTACAGATCCTTAAGACATATCAAAGTCTCAGTAAAAAAATTAACCACTGGCCTGAAGATATACACAGATTTATGGATGGATGAAAGCCCTTAGCTTTGCTGGTTTTTATTGTTATAATGAGCTGCACAAGTTGCAACAGTAAATGGAAGGTATATCTCTCTCCCAGAAGCTGTTAAAGCAGTGGGCCCATAGCAAGGCCTATTATGCTGAAAACATAAGATGAAAATCCTATTTGCAAAAATATCCAAATTTTCATATATATACTTAATCATAATCCTAATATTTTGGAAATGTTCTGGATCATCAGGATGTGTAGGAAAAAACATTCAGAATCTAATTAAATGCTCATAGGAGATGATCTGATATTCAACCAACAGTTAATGAAATGTGTGTGTCTGCATGCAGAAATAAGCATATTATTTAATATTTTAACAAATTATTTAATGCATTTTGCCATGTTTTATTTTTATGACTTCTCTTTTCTGCATTGCAGGCTGCCTGTGACTGTTTTGCTCATCCAGGCATCTTCTTGTCCATCATGACCTTTGCTGACCTAACTGCTGGTGACAATTCTATTCTGAGCTTTCTGCCACAGTCCAAGTTTCTGTGCCAGCAGGTGTATTGGTGATAAGCACTCCTCTTGTGAGGTTGGTGTGGATTGTCTTGTGTTTGGAGAGTAGGTGGTCAGAGGCTGAATAATGCAGGAGGTGTGTTGTGCTTCCAGCTCAGCCGTTATCTGGCACTTGTGGCTTTCCAAGGCTCGCAGCTGATGAGTGCTCTGCAAGGCAAGCCCAAGCGAGCAGGTGGTGTGGGGCACCAGCCCACTCTGTGTCCTCAGCTGAAAAAGAAGGTGGGCAGCTTCCATCAGTGAGGAGTCACCTTTGTGTCCCTTGAGAACAAAGCAACGTTCTACTAGAAGTAACCAGTTCTGCTTGTAAAATGCAAGTTGAACTCTGGTGAATGTTTTGTTTGTGGTTGTTCCTTATTTGGCTTATCTGCAGGGAATTGATTAAGAGACTTCATTGTGATTAATGTGGGTCTTTGAAAGAGTCTTGTGAAAAAGTCCTCATCTCTATCTCTGCACAAATTAATAAATGAAGTTTATTAATACTATTAAATACTGATATCTGTAAGAGTATTATTATTATATTCAGTGGTGTTTACAGACAGGGTATGTAGGTGCTCATATTCAAGTACAGCCCAACACTGTGGGTAGATTTAGTGTACCTGGGTACAGTAATTCACTCAATCCACAACAATGCATTTTGTGAAAAGCAAATTAGAAAATGAGAGATGTTTATTTCTTAACAAGCTTCACTCATCTGAGAATTAAAGATTCACAAAATCTTAAACTGTTAAAAAGTATTTTCAGAATTAGTGTTTTCATTGGTCCTTCAGGTGGTCATTCAGGATGTTTAAGACTATGCAATAAATTAAAAATAGCTGTGGCAAAGAGTTGTGGAGAAATCCTCACTGTTGTTTTCACAGGAGTCAACACATACTCATTAGTAGAAAAATTTAATTTTGCCTGCTTAGCTTTTAAAAAAATAAATAAGCACTAGCAATCACAGAAAACAAAGAGTGGGTGATTGGTTCCTATTATTTTTCTTTTTAATTTGAACATGAGCCCTACAGCTCTGTGATTCAGTTTCATAATTTCCTCCCATTTAACCTAAGTGGCTGTTTTGGGAAAGATTCCTTTCCTTGAAGAATAGGTCATGTGTGGGTTTAATATGTTCTTGGAGAAATTCATTATTGTTTTCTTTTATAATCTTGGTGGAGTTTCAGTAATTATATCTTACTTTCTTTATTTAAACTTTCCCAGGTCTTAAAACTAGCAGTGTTATCACCTGTTTCAGCAGTCTACTTTCTTTAAACTTTCAGGTATTCTTTTTAAAATGAATTAAATTTGTATTTAAAAATAGAGTTGTGGTTCCTCTGCCTGTATAAACAAATTCTGGTCTTCCCATTAATAACAATCCATCTGCTGTAGTTATTTCCAGTACACTGTAATGGGGCTCTTCCTCTTCTCACAGGGAAAGTACAGTTGTCAGATTGAGGAAAAATCTGTAGAAAGGCAAGCCATTGCTAGAAGTGCTGCAGGTTATTCCACAGGGCTGAAGTTATCTGAAATAGCAAATAGAGTATTTTTAAATTCCCTCACCTTCCAGTGTTTGTTAGGGGGATGAGGAAACTTCTGGTGCACTTTAGCTCCTTTACCTTTTAGTCATTTCTGATGAGGAAAAAGGGTAAATAGCATAAATATGTAGTGATCATAAATATGGATAGACTTACACATTTATATAGCTATTTACAAATGGCATGCATATAGAGAACTGACTGGTAACAAAGCTGTTATTAATGTAGTTACAATATAGTTTCTCCTGCAAAATTGTCATGACACCAGCATAGTCTCAAAATGGTACCATAGTTCTAATTTCATTTTCATTAGCATGTTACTTTGTCTATAAAATAAAACATTCATCACATTTCTAATAAAATTCTGGTTTATGTGTGTATGAAATACCTTCTGTTGAGTAAAGTATCAATTAAGAAATGAAGTGCAAACTCAAGTAACTTGTTTGCAATTATGCTAATTACCACTCTTAAGGTCTTTATTAATGCTAAAATCTTTAGATGCAAACTGAGGGGATAAACACTTCGTCTTACACAGAGCACCTGTCACATGGTAGTACCATTCAGTTACTGCTTCCCAAGAGCCAGGGCATTTCATGTCAAATTCTCCCTTTTCCCTATATAAGTCCTATTTCTCTCTCCTCTTCATATAACTGAAATAATGCAGAGCTTGTTGGAGACTACTTCTAATGAGAATATTGCACCTCTTCAAAATGATGACCATTGGAAAATGCAAAGTACTTTCAGTCAGAATGCTGAAGGAAATAGAATTGCTTGTGTATCTGAAAACAAGCATAGGGCTTTTTCAGATTTTAAGGAGAAGCAAAGAAAATTCTGCTCTTCTTTCTGTACCCCAAAATGAAAATGTAGGAAAAATAAATGAAGGAGGTTTTGGCCATTTTTCCATCTCTGTTTCATTTTTCTTTAAATTTCAGAGAAGCTCTGCAGGAATTTTATATCAAATTTCCATTTTACAGAGGTAGTTGTGGCAATATAAAGAGTGCTGCAATGGCAAATACCTTCTGAAGCCTATGAGTTTGTTTACATCAGAGGTCTCACACTGTAGGATTCTGGATGAATTCTACACTTACTGTTTACCTGAGCACTAAGTTTATATATCTGTGCTGTTTTAACCAAACCAATTGTATGTGTATGCAGGTGTATATCTAGGTATGCCTACAGACATATGTGGATGTATATACACACCAGAAATAAATCTTTCTTCCTTAATTAGCATGGCCATCCTTAGGGTTTTTGAGAAAATAAGGCCTCCTACTTCAAGAGGAAGAAGCCAGGCTAATGAAGGAAACTTCCTATGTCAGTAGCTTGTAAGCCCTTCATTGTGAACCACAGTAATGTACTGCCTTGTTAATCCAGTTACTGCAATATTGTCTTGCATCTGTACCCATGTGACAGCTGAGAGGCTGGCTCACAAATGACCATTGCAAAGAATTGTGATGTTTGAATATAAATATTTGGAACATGGAAAGAGGGAAGAAAATCTTGGGTAGTTTGAAGGGGAAAAAATAGAAAAAATAGATGTGAGGGTGAATTTTATGGAAAACTTCATGTCAATGCCCAAATTTTTCCAAAGAAGATGTGTAGATGGTTTTCCCAATAAGACCTGATGAAGAAATGGCAACTATCATGTAAAGAATTATTCTGTACTACAGGGAAAGAAGACCATTTCTCATTTTAGGTCACTAGATTATGTTGATCTCTGGTATTTACTTCTGATACATGAGTAGCTGGAAATGGAAATGGAAAACGTTGGTAGAGTCACTTGCTTGTTCCCAGCTCTGTTCTGTTGGGGTTTTCTTTTGACGACTGATAACCACCGTAGCCATTTTCTTCCCAGAAAGCCAAGGAGTTAACGTTTAATTAAAAATAACATGAGTCAATGTCCGTGTTTCTACTACAGTGTGATGTCGCCATTGTTTGAAAGAGTCATGTATGAACAGGGATGTGGAGAAAATAATGGAACTAATGCAACTAAGATGACAGAACTGAGATGGCAAATGTTATTACTAAACTCCAGATTCTTCATCTGTGATGCTTAATATGTGTTTCTTTTACTTTTGTGAGGTGATTTTCGTTTATGTAGTGCTAATTTTGTAGTCTATATAGCATAGCAGAAGTTACAAGGAGGCCCTAAGTTTTTTAAAATTCTCTCCTGTAGTGCATAACTTACATTTACATGTGAGTGATACTGCAGAGATGTTCTGGGCTGAAGCAAATTGCCAAAGTAAAGTTCCTTGTTCTCTTCTCGAAACACCCCACTTCTTCTGGACCTGCAGAGAGCTGTTTGTCTGTAATGCTGCTGCTGAAGAGCATGCTGAGTCATACAGCACAAATGTAGGCTTTGTCCTCCCATGGCTGTATCAATTATTCTTTCCTCCTGTATTACTTAATGATACACCAGCTCTTTCCACAAAGTGTGCATGACTCAGGGCTTCACCGTGCTGTTGCCCCTGAACTATTCTTCTCTTTCTGAATCACAGCTTGGAGGCTTGGAAAGGACTTGTTAGGGGAGATGTTTGAGAAGACCACATTGCACTGTACTTGTAATATTAGGTTCAATTCTTAAAATGGCACTTTGGTTTAAACAGCTTTGTTATTAATACATTGAAAACTTAATCTGGAAATGTTTAGGGGTTCAGCTTTAAAGAAACTACAGAAGTTCAAAGTTTCTGTGGAACCTTTGTAACCCAAAAATAAGTTTTAGAATTAGATGGGACCTTTGCCTTTGTAGTTGATTGGATTCAGAGACACTATGTATTACGCCTCCCAGTCATGATTTTTCAGCATTTCTAATTAGAAACAATAAGCTGAAGTGAAATAAAGGAAGAGATGGATTTTTTTTTTTATTTTATTTGCAAAAGTTTAGTAAGAACTAAGAATTAAATACCCTGATAATCCACACTTGCTCTTATCTTCATTTTTAGGTGTTTGAATGGCAGGCTGTTTTCTGGAGTTTTTTAGCTTTTCTTCTATCAACAAATAAATTTAGAAAGTAATCTAATGTGAATCACTAAGACTTTTAAATAAGATATATGAAATTTGTATCAGCCTACATAGCCTACATTGCTCATATGTTACAAACTATTTTCCTGCAGGTTCTTCTCATCTTGTCCTGCAAATTTGCAATGGCTTTAACATAAGGAGGGCAAAAAAAAAAAAAAAAGATGAAAGAAAGAAAACTAGGAATATTGGGGGTTACTGTCAGTTTAAATGCCAAAACTTTTAACAAAAGGTTTTTCAAAGAATACTGATCAAGTTTTTTATTTTTTCCAGTGGTAAGAGACTCAAAGCTTCAGGGTCTAAACCCAACATTAATGTTGCAAGTTTAGTAATAATGTACACATGACCTCATTCTTCTGTGTCTTTTTGTTCGGTTGGGTTTTTTAAAATTTTCTTAAATGATAACACACACTTGTAAAATTATTTGTTATGGTCATTCAAATTGTAAGAGTCTCTTGCACATTTTTGCAAGGAACTGATAGAACTAGCATAGATTGTGTTTAAAGTAGACCTTAAAAACTGAATTTTCCAGGTTTTGAAGCCTGGATTCTGGTCAAGATTGCCTCTGTAGCAACACAGCTTTGATGTTTCAGGGTCAAACACATGAATAGACTATATTTTGATGGCAAGAGTGTGTCTGTGATGAGGCTGTACATGATCAAGCTGCTGCTGCTTTGGAACCTCCCTGTATGTGTCTTCACAGAAGCTGGCCCAGAGTCCTTCCTAGACACTACTGACAGTTTCAAATTGGAGTTGTGTGTGACAGCAATGTGACCATAGACACATAAATCACTCTGGGTGTCCTCCAGACTGCTTCCAGAACTAGTCAGTTCTAGTCTGGTATTGATAAATGTGTATAAAGAGGATCCACATGGGAAGTAATGATGTATGTGGAACCCCTGAACATGATCCTCAGTTGGCAGTGATGGGGAGAATTGGACACAGGACTTGAAGGGATACTAAGTAAGTTTGCAGCTGATACGAAACTGGAAGGAGCTGTTGACTCCCCCAAAAGCAGGGAGATCCTGCAGAGAGACCTCAAAATATTAAAGAGATGGGCAATCACTACCCATATGAAGTTCAACAAAGGCAAGTGCCAGTTTCTGCACCTGGGACAGGGCAGCCCTGGTTGTGTGTATGGACTGGGGAAGGAGAGGCTGGAGAGCAATGCTGTGGGAAGGGACCTGGGGGTCCTGGTCCATGGCAAGCTGAATGTGAGTCAGCAGTGCCCTGGCAGCCAGGAGGGACAACCCTGTCCTGGGGAGCATCAGGCGCAGCATCGCCAGCCAGGCAAGGGAGGGGATTGTCCTGCTCTGCTCTGAGCTGGGGTGACCTCACCTGGAGTGCTGGGGGCAGGTTTAGGCCACTCAATATAAGAAAGACATGAAGCCATTAGAGAGTGTCCAAAGGAGGCCACGAGGAAGGTGAAGGGCCTTGAGGGGAAGCTGTATGAGGAGTGGCTGAGGGCACTTTGTCTGTTCAGCCTGGAGGAGAGGAGACTGAGGGGAGACCTCGTTGTGGTCTTCAATATCCTCACGAGGGGCAATGGAGGGGCAGGCACTGTTCCCTGCTCTGTGGTGACCAGTGACAGGACTCAAGGGAATGGCCTGAAACTTAGGGGACGTTTAGGCTGGATATCAGGAAAAGTTTCTTCACCTAGGGGATGGCTTGGCACTGAAACAGCTCCCCAGGGAAGTGGTTCTAGCACCAAGCCTGTCAGAATGCAAGAAGTGTCTGGACAATGCTCTCAGGGACATGGTGTGACTCTTGCGGTGTCCTGCCTAGGGCCAGGAGTTGGACTCAATGATCCCTTTGAGTCCCTTCCAACTCAGAATTTTCTATGATTCTGTGAATTGTGTTTTAGCTATGTTTTCTATGGCTGAGTTTCAGAGGGACTCCTTATGTGTCTGGTTAAATAATTTCACAGGTCTACTCAGCTGGAGATTGCTTCAACCTGTACAATAATCTAATAACCTGTTAGTGGAGTTGCTGGACATCTCTGTCTAATCTGCTGGAGGCAGGTGCATTAGGCTGGAAGCTGAAGAGGTGAAGAAACTGGATGCATGAAAGTGCACTGTGTGTTGAAAAGGCAAGACTGTAGTAGTCAAGGGACAAAAATCCTCTTGATATCTGAGAAAACAAAGTCTGCTTGTGACATGGATATTAAGAACAAATCAGTCAAAAAGGAAAATAGAAGGAGAAAACTATGGAAAGGCTAGCAATAATCTTCACTATTTCTACTTTTGTGTGAGCAATTACATCATGCATTGCTTTGGCTGATGTTCCATCCCTGCTGGGATACAAAAATACCAAGACACCAGTAGCTTTAAATCTGTATGTATCCAGAAGGCTGAGAACACTTGATTGTTTCATGTTGCTCTTATTCAGTAGAGTAAATTCATACTCTGGTATGGTATTTTGAAATCTTGGATCCTGTCAAACTTTGGGGACTGTGAATTGCCATCAGTAACTGGGACATAGGCATTTCTAAGACTCCAGACACTAACCAGCTAAGGAGAAAACATTAGTTCAGAAACACATCTAAACCTCATTTAATTTTAATCTAAGCTTCTATGTAATTACTTAGTTATTTCAGGGGTGTAAGGCCTCTGTGTTTAAAAAAGAAAGAGTTGGACAAAGATTTGCTTGGCAAAATTTGAAACTCTCCACTCTGGAGAGGTAAAAACAAAATGCCTGTGTTTCTTTATGTCACTTGTCTTTCTAGTGGTTTTATTAACTTTCCTAGTACTTGAAAAAATTCATTTTCTGCTACATGTAAGTTAAGGAAAAGAGGCCAAAAACCTCACTGTGGTTTCTGACAGATTCTGTCAATCATAATAATATGCCCAGAGTAGAGCAGCTCTTTCACAGGCGGGCTTATTCACACATAGAGGAATGACTAAGTGTACAGCAAGATGCATGGTTACATGTTACATTACACTAAAAGAGAATATTCTACTTTTAATTCACCTCTTCAATCAGATCTAGAGGTGTGCAGTCACTCAAAAGGCTGCTGTAGTGCGTAAGAAAATCGAACCAACTACTCAGGAACTCTCCAGCCCTAGGCAAGACTGAATCCAAATAACGTCTGCACAAGCACATGCCCCATATGCCCAAAAAGGCTAGAAAAATGAGAGGTGTTTTTTAAAAAGCTGGAGTTACCTGTTTCTCGGTACACTGGAGCAGTGTCAGCATGGATTGAGGGCTGCTCAACACTATGGTCTTGCTGGCTGTGCTGGAGCCTTGTAAAGACTCTGAAGCTAAAACATATTCACAGGCTTCTTTGAGGCTTTTAAAGAAATCGGCTGATTGTGTTAGACTGAGGACTCAGCACCACGTGTGTTTGAGATCCTGCACCAATGGGTTGCCCATTTCTGTTCTATCTCCTGTCTCTGCTAAGGACAAGATCCTGTGGCAGAGTAGAAGCAATGCTAATCAGAAATCCCTTGCAGGTGTTTTCTCACGACAACACTTCAGTGTTTTGTGTTTTCTTACATAGAATCATAGAATGGCCTGGATAGGAAGAGACTTTAAAGGTCATCTCATTCCAAGCCCCCTGCCATGGGCAGGAACACCTTCCACTAGACCAGATTCCTCAGAACTCCATCCAGCCTGGCCTTTAACACTTCCAGGGATGGGGCCTCCACACCTTCTCTGGGCAGCCTGTGGCAGTGCCTCTGTGGTTCTGTAGATAATGGGAACATGCTGTCCTTGGAGTAGGTTATATCTTTAGTCTTTTGCTATACCCCTGAGCACCTGACCTTGTCTGGGCTTTCCAACAGATGGTACAGGACAACCACTGCAGCCCAAAATCTTCCTCTGAACACTTTGCAGTTCTCCTTTTCAATCTCTTTAGGGGACTAAACTGATCAGGTCCTTTGTTTCTTCTTTTTAAAATTTTTTTAAATTAATGTTTTAAAGTGCTGATGGTTTCTTTCCTCTTGTGTCACATTAGCCACCTTTCATATAAATAGAGTCATATTAAACTAATTAGTGTCATAAAGCTGTTAACCTCTTCACAGGATTTGGATCTCCTCAAGGAAAAGATGTTGTGTAAAAAGGCAAAGAAGCTGTCATGCTGATACTTTCATATGGCAGAATGTATTACTGAATTTCAAAAATAATCTTCACCATGTCTACCTTAGGTCAAATCTTTTTTTTTTTCACCAACTCAGGATTTCTCTACTCTTGTTTTATTTCCTTTTCCAATTATAATAAGTTTCCTGTTGTCGTACAACATTCTGCTGGGTACATCCAGAGTTTTACATCTGATACTGTTGCAAAATATTGTTCTCAGCATTTTGTAACTGTCTATTAATTTTTAGAAATTTTTAATGAAATTCAGCCCACCTACTGGTAGTGAGTTTAAAGATTATATTTTCATAACAAAAATATTTAGCATTTTCTTTTTCTATTCTTTTCCATCTAGGCATAACTAAATATTTTATGGTTTATGGCATCAACAAGTCCTGCATTTTCTCTTTAGGAATACTGTTTTCAATTAGCTTTTTGAAAATCAGAAAATTGATTTCTACTACCTGTGAAAAATTATTGAAAGTGATGTTAATACTAAAATTCACGTCATCATTGTACCTGAATATTTGCTTTCGTATTTTCTTCAAAAATTTAGGAATAAGATTCCCATGTGATGAAGGCATAGGAGCATTGCTCTGGAGAACTGAACTCCTTTTCAAGGCAGATTTTTCAATGCAGCATGGATAAATTGTTTAATCTCTCTTTGTCTCATTTTGCAGCCTGCGGAACTGAGCCTGTTAGAGTTTTACCTTTCTTTGTAGAATCAGTGGTGGTTTGTTGACTAAGGAAAAAATTATCAACTCTGTCTCAGAAGAGCTAGAAATTACTCAGTGAATATTAGACAGTAGGCTGGAAGAAAAGTAGAGGAACTGCTCTTACACATAATGATCTGTGTGATGATGTTCTAATGTTCTAAAGTGAGTAGGAGCCATCCATTCCTCACAGCCACGCTGGCTTTGGCAGACAGGCAAATTGTCATCATCTGTAATGCAAGATGCATGTGACACTGGAAGGCCTAAGTGCCAGTAAATATGGAATTATAGGTCATGTCAGCATTTTTTTCATTAATTTTTTGTTAGCCCAAAATAGAGAGAATTTCTCAAAAGAGGATGAAATATATGTTTTACTATTGGTCTGGTGTGGTATCTCCATGACTGGCTACTGAATTACGCACTTTACTCAAGCCTGAGAAAAAATGTGTAACATTCTCACAAGAAGAGATGTAAGGAGTATGAAAACATTATCCTAAATGTAAACATATTGAAGGTTAAGTTATTTGCAGGAATTTATTCCAGATGTGCAAAAGAACCACCTCCCAGACAGTCTGTAAAAATGCACACACTTTACCACATGGCTTCCTTCCCTGTTCACTTTTGGTTATTAATCTTAGAACAAACTGTGCTTTGGTGTTTGGTCTCCTTGCAAAAATTTACCTTATCCAAAGTGGCATTTCATTTATATGGGTATTGGCTAGAAAACACCTACCACTCTGAAAGAACTCATTAAACAGGGACATGTTAGTTTATAGGTTTAATCCATATGATATTTATTGGCTGTCATACAGGCAATGACAGGCAGCCAACACACTATTCAGTGGACTTTTCCACCCATCTGTTTATCCATCTGTTACTTGAAAAATAGATTTCTTCCTCCCTCCCTGCCCCGCCCTCCCCCCCCCCCCCCCAAATCATTGTTCTAGCAGGCCACTGAGCTAAAGATACACTGATGCATAGAACTTGTTACGGGGCCATCTGAAACACCCAGCAGTAGTATCTTGATATGAAATAATACTAGTAACTGGCATGCCTCTGTTCACCACACCAGTATACTTGTTAATGTATCATTAAAACAAACTCATAATGGACAAGCTGAATTTAATTATTTTGTGGGGAAAAGACAGAAAAATGTGGCTATTTGACTGTCTTCTCAAGGAATATATTCACAGCCTTGGTTGCTAAGATCAGAATGCTTGGAAAAAAATTATTCTGATTTTTAATTAAACTGTCAATATTAATTTGTGCACATAGTAAGAACACCTCCGAAAGAGAATCAAGTTGTGAAATTTTCATCAGGTGCTTAAAAACTCAATTCACATCATGTGAGTTGGCTTTGTAATACATATTTCTGAAGCCTACAATTTTAAATATTGCTGATTGCTTAAAAATGTTATTCCTCAGTAACAAAAAATTAGGAATATGCTTTTGAGGAAAAAAGTAAAAACTCCAAACTTGATAACATCACAGATATTTATGGATCCAAACCAGTGATGTTTTGGGCATCTTTAATATGTTGGTGCACTCATGCTGATGGAGACAACGTGTGTTGTCACAGAGTTATTGCATCCCTCTTTGCTGGTCAGCTCTTGGAAATATTCATTAGAGCATATGCTTTACAGCCCATGGACTGACAGATTCACAGCATTCATACTGAAAGAGCCTTAATAGCAGATTTGATCTGATTTATCTCATGCACCATGATTTTTTACAAAACATGGAATCAATGAAATTGTCTAGCAAAAATTTCTATGGGAAGACCTGTTTTCAGTTAACATTTTTTTGCTGAGAAATGTATAAATTGAAAACTTTATTGGTAAATAATTTCCAAAATATTAACTACTAGGGCCATTTGTTTAAAAATGCAAAGAAACTTCCACAGGCACTTGAGCTGATTCAAAGGAATTTACAAATGACCTATGTGATGATGATGAAACACATGGGATGGTCCTTTCTTCATGACAGTTATTGTGCTGCCCCTCTGTAGAGGAGGGAAAGGAACCTGCTCTTCCTTCAATTTGAGGAGGTTTATCCATTTTAGGCATCAATGGAGAACAGTAAGGCAAAACGGAGATGAATCAAAGCACTATGGGGCAGGTTAATCCTTTTTCTTTTGCATTTCTTTCCATTTAAAATGGAGTGGTTACAGCAACTGAAAAATGAAGATGAAAACAAAGTCAGGATGTTGTTTTTATCACTTGCCCATCAGGCAAAAAATGTATGATGGTTTTCTTTAATTAAATGTAGATGAAACCATTAGTAGTAATTTACCAAAGTGGATCAATTTTTAGTATTTCCTAAGGTAGTTTATACACAGATGTCACAATTGCAAACAATCAAATCTTGACAAAGGTACTGTATAAGTTCCCCACACATACTTTCTCTCTTGGGATAGTAGTAAGATTGTATGTAGGGCATTGCACAGTGGAACATTCATTGAGGAAACAATTGAAAAACAATTTTTAATCTGGAAAATGCATGCTGTTTTCTACAGCACTGTAGAAATGCTATGAAAGAAAAGTAGAATGCAAGGCGAGAAAGACATAGACATCTTTTGCATTGTAGTATTTTTCTGGGATATATATGCTACTAAAAATTCTCATGGAATATCGTTTACTAAAGGGCTATGGTGAGGATAGTGTCCATTTTAATAGAAAGTAATCTGTAAATACAAAACACTCATCTTTGCAATCATGATCCATGGGCAATTAAAGTGGACATCATGGTGTGAATATAGTAAGTGTACAAAGCTGGAAAATTTTTGGCAAACTGTAAGGGAAGACTTTCCTGGCACAAGTTTAAATTTGTAAGCAGGTTTAAGTAATGTAAGGGAATAATATGTGTAACACCAAGAAAGAAAACTCATAGGAAAAACAATATGTAGGAATCAAGGAACCTGTGGTAGTCACATGTCAGCTCACCAGAATTTTCTAAGCTAGTTCCCTGTGCTGATGTGCTTGATGTGCAACACCTGCAAGGTAACTTAACCCACCTGACATAGGCTTTTTCTGGCTCATTTAGGCAATAAGATTAGAATTTTTAAAAAATATCATACTTAGTCTGAGCCAAGGGAGTCTAAAGAGTAATTCCTATGGCCATACTCCGTAAATGGTTATTCTTATTTCTTACACAATAAGAAATCATCAGAATATCTATCCTTTTGAGGATTTCTTGATCCTCAGAAATTACAAACAAAACTGTAAGCATGGAGGTGCATCTAAGCACTAGATGGCCCTTCAATTCTTTCACATTTCAGAGAATACTTATTTCAGTTACTGGTGAGCAAAGTGAACCCCTGATGTCTTTGCACTCATTAAGGGGCTCCTTCAGAAATGCAGAAGGAACTTGCTGTCATCCTTCTTTGCCTGCAGCTGCAACTTGATCTTAATTTGTACATATGTGTACTATTCACGCAAGAACAAACTTTCTAAACAGGCTATGCCAGGGCCTCGTAAGTTCCAGTAAGTATTCTTTAGTGGGTCTTCTCCAGGCCAGATTACCTCAGGCCTTTAGGGTATGTTATGTAATTGTACTTCGTTGGATGTTATCTTCAGTAATTTCTAGGGTAACTCAAAAAATTGGAGTAAAACTTTAATGTTAAATGTTCTTCTATGAATGTAACAGTTTGATAATTGTTAGCTTGGAGAGAGAACAGCATTTGGTAGTAAGAAGGTGACTACTATAAGCAGAAAGGGAAAGCTAGAAGAAGTGGAAAGAGGAAGAAACTAAAGATGAAAGTCAAAATAGCTATAAAGGGGAAAGGCAGGTAAGGGCTTTTAAATATTTTGTGTGGAAGTTGGATTATTTTACCTCTTTTATAGTAGTTGTCCAAGTAATTTGCTGAAGTATCAACACTGAGCAACACTAAGTACTTTCAAAAAACCTCCTCTCTTTTGTTTTATATTTATTGCTTCCTCAGAGTCCTGATTTTGTTTAACTCTTTGTTAGTCTTTAATTCCCTTTCACTGATGGTAGGAAAGTTTGAATTTAGGTCTCCCTGTGGCTGAATTCTCTCCCACCTTCATCATTGTGGTCTTTGACCACAAAAGTGAATTACTGTATCAGTGTGTATTACATTCATATTTCTCACATGGAAATGTGTATTTCTGTTCATACATATTCCTTCAGACCTAAAAGCACTGTACTCATGTTAGTGTATCTGAATCTACTACTACTTGGCCAGAAGGAAGAACCAATGCTTTCCTGCAGAAAAGTTAAAAATCTGAGTTCTAATAATTGCAGAGCTCCAATTTGTTACACCTCCAACATTCAGAGCATCTGCAGATTGAGAACTACGTTTCTAGAGGAGAAAACAATTTTCTTAGACATAGTTTTAAAAAATCAGCAAGACAGAGATTCAGATATTCACTTGGGAGATAAATAATAAAATGTTAAATTTAAGCTTTGCTCAGGTATAATTCTGATTCATAGAGAAATACTGTCTCTGAAGAAATACTCTTCTGATCCTAAAACAAAATGCAGACCATTTTGTGAGAGACTGGACTGTTAATGGTTAATGACTCAAGCAGTCAACCACTGAACCATCCAGGGGCACACTCATCACGGGGAGGGGGGAGCTCCAGCTGGCTGTTGAACAAGATAAGGGAAGAGGCTGATAAGAGGCAAGTCCTGCAAGGAGGGATAGTGTTCTTTATCATGCCAGTGTCCTCCCTTACATAATGGCTCAGGTGTAAAAACTCCCCTCTGGGAAAGCACTGGGATATTCACCCCTCCTGCTGGGCCATAATGGGCCATAACTGAGTCAACTTTGATGATGTAAGAGGCAGCTGCAATGTTTTAGAAGGTATCATATTCCATCAAAGACTCCAGAAGTGTCCCCTGATCCAAAGTATTAAATCATCCAGTGTAAAGCTCTCCACTCCAGGGGAGGTGCCTGGGCATTGCCACGTGAACCTGTGTGAATTTAAACCTGGGGGAGTCAGTTTTGTGGGTTTCTCCAACCCCTGGATGGATCAAGACTGTGTCCATCACTTTGATAAGACTGGAACCCTCACCACTGAGAAGACTGGAAGATGAGGATCAATGGGATGCTGTCAGGATCCAATGAGTATCTCTCTGTCATTTTCTTTCTCTTCCCCCCTCTTTTTCTTTCTACCTCTCCCTCTCCACCCCACATTTACTGTTAAATAAAAATCTGTAGTATTGGCTTCAGCATATTAGCTTTCTTTGCTCCTTAATTTGGGCAGAGACAATTTTAATAACTGGATCTTAACACCTCTTGCTGACCTCTTTGTCCTCTGGACTGGGAAAAATGGCTGACCAGAGAATGGACTTGTTTTGACTAGAAGTCTCTTCTGCTGCCCACAAATCATAGAATCATAGAAAGGTTTGTGTTAGAAGCAACCTTAAGGTCATCCAGTTCCAAACCCTTGCCATGGGCAGGGATGCCACCCACTACACCAGTCTGCTCAGAGCCTCTTCCAGAGATGGGGCATCCACAACTTCTCTGGGCAACCTGTGCCAGAGCCTCAACACCATCACAGTGAAGAATTTCTTCCTAACATCTAATTTAAATCTCTCCCTTTTTAGTTTCATTAGGAAGGATTATGGAAAATTTAGCAAAGCCCACTGTTTGAGGGGCTCACTGTTCCTGGTGTCCTTCAGGATCTGTTTCTTTTCCTGGGTTGTCTGCCTAGTTACAGGTATCACAGCTGTGATGCCTGTCTCCTGGTTGGTGATTTTCATCTGTACCCTTTGGTTTAATTGGCGTATATATTGCAATAATTTTAAAAAGCACTTTTTAAAACAGTGGGCATAAAAATGTCTGTAATTCCTCATTGTGCATAGACCCTGAGATGAGCTCAGTTGGTTAGGTGCTAATAACACCAAGATGTGGGTTCAATCCCCAGACAGGCCATTCATTTAAGAGCTGGACTTGATCCTTCTGGGTCCCTTCCAGCTCAGGCTTCAGACAGAATTCTGTCAGAATTCTGTGTGACTGTGTAAGAGAGGTTACATGGCAATTGCATGGCATTTGGGGCACTGCTGGGGATTTGTTTTCATCGTGCTGTCCAATACTGACATCGGCATTCTTTTAGAGGACCCTAGCGCAGCAGAGTCATGAAACTCCATAGGTTGCAATTTGGGTAAATTGAGAGATATGTCTCACTGTTAGTGAGGTACATAATTTAACCCAGGGATCACACTGTTAACTTCCATTGAAAAATAACAAAATAAAATGTAATAAGATCCAAAAGCAAATGTCAGAGAAGTTCATGCATGAAAGCTTTTAAAAGTCCAGAAAACAATCTTTCAGCTTATCATATGCTTACTTTTCATCAGCTAACGCCTGGATCTCCCTTAGCCTTAAGCCTCTGATATTAATAGTTGGCCTTTTCTCTCCAGTTGTTCATTTATTTCACCTTCTTTCTAAGAAAAATGCATACAGTCCTTTATCTTATGTACTTGTCTTAAGGGAATTCCATAAGAGTGTTGGTAAAATTCAAAGAATCTAGAAGAATTGTCTAAGGAAACCAATTAGATTGTCTTTTTTTAAAATTTCCATATGAATTACTGTTTACGGTTTCAACGTGACAGTTTCTGCTTCCTTTAGTGATAATATTTTGAGTAAAATGGGCTATGGACAGACACAAAACTAACCTCTTCCTGCACAAACCTGCTTGACCTTAGAGATACATTTGCAAAGCTATTTGTCTCCTGGTAGTGAGATACTATGAGATATCTTTGCGTGTGGAATACTACTGTGCAAAACTGGTGAGATGGATCTGATCTGCAAGGTAACATGGATGCTAATTAATCAGACATAATCAGTTCAGCTGCTGCATGTGTCTCGGGGTTCTCACACATTCCAGGAGGGTTGAACAGCAGCAAAAGTAGGTCTACAGCCTGCTCTGGGACTAGCTTCTTTTTTCTTTTTTCTTTTCTTTTCTTTTCTTTTCTTTTCTTTTCTTTTCTTTTCTTTTCTTTTCTTT